>NW_026570604.1:0-31060 GCF_019649055.1 Paramacrobiotus metropolitanus | reverse complement strand
TGCAACAACTCAACAAGTGATTGCACTCACTTGTTGTCGAAGAGACTGCAGGCGATATGGTGCAGATTTGTATTCCCTAATTACAAACCATCAACAATGGGACTGTATCCGTATTATTTCAGGTAAGCTAAGTCGACTTTCACTGCTTTACTGCTGCTGCTTTTGTTACAAGGGGAAAAGCACTCTTGCAGCGGGTACTGCGATGGACTTTATTGGTGACTCTCTCGACTCAAAACTCTCAACTAAAAAGCAGCTCCTAAAACTCGCGATGCAGTCGCGCTTATATTGTCGGCAAATGCCAAACATCAAAGGCTTCAAAAAAGATAACAAAACATAAACAACAGGTTATGCAATCAAAACTCATGGGAAGAACACGCCTACGGGCGTGAAGGCATCCCCGATGACATCATACGAACGACATCATAACAACTCTCCCCTTAGAAGAATCGCGTCTCGCGATTAAAATCAAGCAAACTCCACAAAACATTATTTAGCAATTTAATTAACAGACAAACACAATAAGCAAAATAAAGCATTCAGCGTCCATCAATTCTTTTCCGTTTCCGTCCATTTAATCTTTTATCGTCCATTCGATTTGTAGTCTCTTTTAATTCTTAAAAATTCTTCTGATCCAATCGCAGCTGGTTTTCTGTTGTTGGTATCGTTCTCTCATTCCAATTTTTTCCGCTTCTTACTGTTTCACTAGAATCTTCCATTGGAGTGGATGTAATTTTCATTCTTTCAAATCCTTGACTCCTTCCATATTCAGATATCCTTCGTCCGACATGCGCGGGCGCTTTCTTTTGATCGTTTCCTGGTTTTCTTTTCCAGTTTCTTTTGTCGATATTTCCACCGATATTAGTGATTTTCATTTCTCCATGGGACATATCTTCCGAATTCATACCACAAATTTTCACAAGCATATTTTTGGGCAACACTTTCTTCCAGTCGTAATCCGTTCTGGGTTTCGTAACCGGTGTTAAATTTTGTAGTCGTTTGTTGTCCATTATTAAACATTCGGTCTTGATGGCATCCATGTTTCCCGAAATTCCATTCCTGTCGTAATTCGTCAGGCAGCTCGGTGTCAGAATCGGATGTTCCAAATGTTCAATCTTCACTGGTATTCGCTCATTCGTAATGTCACGATTCTTCACGAGCCTTCCTCCTCCGTGAAAAATTCCTCCCCGATTCTTTTTGGAATTTCCACCAATTTTTGTTATTTCTAATCTTTCGGTTGTAGTCCGCATCTTCCTGTTCCCTTCGTATTTTTTCACGTTTGTGAAAAGTTTTCTTTCTTTTTCCTCCAATTTTCCGACATCGTTGTGGTTTTTTCTTCTTCCGCTTCGAAGCGTGTTAATTGCTGTTGCCAAGTAACGCTCTCTAACTTCTCCCAAAATGTTCTTCCAACCATATTTAATTAAGCGCTTTGCTATCGGTGTTAGAGTTTGCAAATTTTCTTCCATGCTTGAGCGCTCGTTCTTGGTGACTTTCATATCGGTCATCTTTTTTCCTCCGTAAAAATTGTGCTGCCATATCCAGGGCATATCATCCGGGTGACTGAGTCTACTCGGGTATTCGTTGGCAGGTCCGTCTCCAATAGCACGGTTGCTTACTACCCGTTCAGGAATTCTTCCGAAATGAATTAAATAAATGGGTCGTATTGCTTGGACCACGGAAACCAAAAGCAAAAACAGGACACTTATTCCGGCAAAACTCCAGGATTTCCGTAGCCACGGGCTGTGTTGTCTGAGATCAACATTAGCTACACCAGCACTCCTTCGGATAGCCGTTCTGGGGGTATTCCCAATTTCATGGAATTTGTTGCAGTCGATCGGGCAACAGGTATTATGTACATGTTTTCCATTACACCTGCTTTCTGAACTTTTCTGTTGCATGACTACTGGTGTAACCATATTCACTTTAAAACTTTTTAGAAATTTTACCCTTTCTGTCTCATACAAACTGGAAGATTCTGAACTAAAAGATTTCTCGCAAAAGTTCTCACAAAAATTATGTTTATCTGGTTTGGTTTCTACCAGTACAACATGATGAATGTTACCGTTTTTTCTGTTGCTAACAGTATCGCTATAATTTATTGGTTGATTATTACCGCCAAAATCCTGAGCATCTCCGCCATTCTCATTATCGTTATCGTCAAGCCAACAATTTACTGCAATGTGCCCAGCTTTTTTGCAATTAAAACAAATCGGCCTTCCGTCATCAGCCCACCAGTTAATATCATTGTTACTCTGGCTTCGACAATCTTCCCAATAGGCGTTTGAGATGCCATGATCTTCGCCATTTCCAGAAATATCACCGTCTTCATAATATTTCCCAGAATTATCTTCACCAAAATTATCCTCGGCTTCATTTTCGTTTTGTAATCCATCTCTATCGCCGTAGGTCTTTTGCTCAGTTAATGTTTTCTAATTGCAAAGTTAGTCCGTCGATTCTTTTATATAAATTAAGTTTTTCTTCAAAACACTGTGAGTGACAGACTTTGTAATTTATTTTTTCGATACCGGTAACGGGGTAGACTTCTTTTGCAGCTTTCAATATTAATTTTGGTGCATTCTTATCTAATAATCTTAGTCGAGCAGCTAACCGTTCATCCCTCATCCCACGAAGAATAAAAAACCCTTTCTCATTTTCATCCATATCAAGTTTTTCACACAAATCTACAACTTCAAAAAAGATAACAAAACATAAACAACAGGTTATGCAATCAAAACTCATGGGAAGAACACGCCTACGGGCGTGAAGGCATCCCCGATGACATCATACGAAGACATCATAACACTCTTGCAGATAAGCTTTTGGTTTCCGTGGCCCAAGCGGTCCAAATACGACCCATTTACTTAAAACATTCCGGAAGAATTCCTGAACGAATAATAGGCAACCGTGCTACTGGAGATAGATCTGCCAACGAATACTCGAGTAGACTCAGAAACCCGGAAAATATTTCCTGGATATGGCCGCGCGATTTTTACGGAGGAAGAAGGATGACCGATATGGAAGTCACCAAAAACGAGCGCTCAAGCACGGAAGAAAATTTGCAAACCCTAACACCGATAACAAAGCGCCTAATTAAATATGGTTGGAATAACTTTTTTGGAGAAGCTGGAGAGCGTTTCTTGGCGACAGCAGTGAATACGCCCCGAAGCGGAAGAAAAAACCACCATAACGGAGCCAAAAAATGGGAAGAAAATAAAAGAAAACGTTTGACAAATGTGAAAAAATATGGATGGAATAGGAAGATGTGGGCTACAACAGAAAGATTGGAAATGCCTAAAATTGGAAGAAATTTTAAATAGAATCGGGGAGAAATTTTTCACGGAGGAGGAAGGCTCGTGACGGGTCGTGACATTACGAATAAGCAAACACCAGTGAAGGTCGGACATCTGGAATATCCCGTTTTGACAACGAACCGCCTAACGAATTACGACAAGATTGGAATTTTGGGAAACAAGGATGCAATCAAGACCGAATGTTTAATAATGGGCAGCAAACGACTACAAAATTTGACACTGGCTAGGAAGCACAGAAGGGATTACGATTGGAAGGAAGTTTTGGACTGAAATAAACTTGTAAAAAGTTGTGGAACGAATTCGGAAGTGATGTCGCATGGAGAAATGCAAACCGCAAATATCAGTGGAAATATCGATAGGAGAAACTGGAAAAGAAGAAAACCGGAAATGATAAAAAAGCCCGCGAATGCAAGAGGGAGGATATCTAGAATCCAAGGAGCCAAGGAAATGAAAGTTGGAAATTGATTGAAGTCCAATGGAAGATGATGATGAAATAGTAAGACGCGGAAAAATTAGAAATCATAACGTCAAAGAAAAAATCAGCTGCGAATGGATCAGAAGAATTTTTGAGAAGCAAAAAAAAAGAACAAATCGAATGGACAACGAAAGTTAAAATGTAAGAAACGGAAAAGAATTGATGGACGCTGAATGCTTTATTTTGCTTATTGTGTTTGTTCATAATTAAATTGCTTGCTAATGTTTTGTGTGATTTGCTTGATTTTAATCGCGAGACGCGATTCTTCTAAGGGAGAGTTATGATGTCATTCGTATGATGTCATTAGATGCCTTCACGCCCGTAGGCGTGTTCTTCCCATGAGTTTTGATTGCATAACCTGTTGTTTATGTTTTGCTATCTTTTTTGAAGCCTTTGATGTTTGGCGTTTGCCGCCAATATAAGCGCGATTTCATCGCGAGTTTCGAGGCTGCTGTTTTAGTTAGAGCTGCTTTTTAGTTGAGAGTTTTGAGTCGAGAGAGTCACCAATAAAGTCCATCGCAGTACACACTGCAAGAGTCCGTTTCAAAAAAGATAAGCTCGAAAATCTTGTTCTTCTTGTCTTCTTTTAATAAGGCTTTCCATTATCTTTTCTCTTGTACCGATTTTTGCAAACATTTTGATGAATTGTTCTTTTAAATTATCCCAATCTTGCCTTACTTCCTGTTCCGTATTTTTGTACCATTTCCTAGCCGTGCCTGCAAGCACGTGTGCGAATCTCTCTGCTTTCGCTAATTTATCCCATTTGTAGCTATCTCCACATCTTTCGAAAGATTCCAACCATTGCTCTGCATCTTCATGAGCGTAACCAGAAAAAGGTTCTGGTAATTTTATTTTCGGGCCGGCAGCTGCATTTATCAAGCTTTCAAAATCTTTATTTGTCGACATTTCAAGGTTTCGATTTGCTGATAAAATAATAAAGGTCTGATTTGAAAATTCTGCTTGAACCTAAAAGTTTTTTGAAATGTTTTTATCTGCACTTATAAATTTCTTCCCTCTGGTTGAAATGATTTCCAATGATGTTACGTTGGCTGCTTACTGAGTCACAATTTCTTTGCGCTTAAAAATTTATTTTTTTTTCGAAAAATTTCTTTTTTGCAAAACCACACAGCAAACTAACCGATTTAAAAAAACTCAAAAACCTTAATGTAGTTATTTTTCACGAGTTATTCGTTTCTAATTTGTCCTCACAATTTGCCCACTTAAAACTTAAATTTAACAATTTTTTCTTTTACTCCAAACTTTCAAAATATTTAAAGCTGTACGCGTACTCCTCTTAACTCTTCAACATCTGAGGTTCTCCTCAGCTTCCTCAACAATAAGTGAGTGCAATTACGTGATTGGCCAGACCACGCTACACCCAATACGTCAACTTCTATCGCGCGATATTATTTTATCTTCCTCTTGAACCACTTCTTTACAATTCAGAACTTACGGATCCGTTTAAAAATTTTAAACAAAGGTCATCAAAATTACATTAAATGCAAATTGACAACAATTTTATAAACTATTTACTGGCTCCAATGCTTTAGTCAAAGTTGACCTTTCAAATTATTTTAGGTACCTTTCCACTTCAATATTATTCTTCAAAAACTTATTTTTAGCTGACCTTTCTGGTCTGCAACTTACCACAATTTGTAACAACCGGTATCGAAAAAATAAATTACAAAGTCTGTCACTCACAGTGTTTTGAAGAAAAACTTAATTTATATAAAAGAATCGACGGACTAACTTTGCAATTAGAAAACATTAACCGAGCAAAGACCTACGGCGATAGAGATGGATTACAAAACGAAAATGAAGCCGAGGATAATTTTGGTGAAGATAATTCTGGGAAATATTATGAAGACGGTGATATTTCTGGAAATGGCGAAGATCATGGCATCTCAAACGCCTATTGGGAAGATTATCGAAGCCAGAGTAACAATGATATTAACTGGTGGGCTGATGACGGAAGGCCGATTTGTTTTAATTGCAAAAAAGCTGGGCACATTGCAGTAAATTGTTGGCTTGACGATAACGATAATGACATAAACAACAGGTTATGCAATCAAAACTCATGGGAAGAACACGCTTACGGGCGTGAAGGCATCCCCGATGACATCATACGAAGACATCATAACACTTTCACTGCTTTTACGTTGCCATTACGAAACATGGTTCAGTATTGTAATGTGTACAGAGATGCATACTACAACGTGATAATTTAAGTAACTGTAAGCCTATATTATATGGATGCATGACTTTGTTATTCGTTATTGAGTTTTGCATGTTTCTCTTCCAGTTGTGTGGGGCGGAATTACACCACACAGTTCTTTTGCTTTTGATCGTCAAAATTTCACCATGAGCATCAGTACATTCTTGACGGGTACATGTAGAGGAAGCGTTGCTTTCTTCCAAAACTTTTCTGTTAATTTTTCTCTTTGGGAAACAGCGGTTTGGGATGACGAATACCAGTGGTCCCGTGGTGGCGTCCAGGTACTGACAGTACTGCCGGGATGAAATGCTGCAAGTGCCCAAGGGATACTTTATCGATTACGTTTCATGCTGTATGTTACGGAGTTTTATCTTCGCTTGAAGTTTCCTTATCATTAATCTGGTTTAATTAAGTGTTTAACTATGATTTCTAACGGATACGGAGACATAACTGCAGATTATAAGGGGGCATCCATAAATTACGTACGCAGAAAACCACGGTTTTTTCACCCCTCCCTCCCCCTTCGTAGCGGTCCGTCACGTTTGCTTGACCCCTCCCCCCTGGTCCGCTCAATCGTAACACATGGAGCTGCCCACCACCTCCCCCCTGGGTTCGCCGGGGCCGTCACAGCTTGTCACGTTTTTTTGGACCTGTCCTCCCTGGTTCGCTGCGTACGTAATTTATGGATCCCCCTAAGTGTGAATTTGAGAGTACAGATACATACTATGATCTGTTTATCCAGTTTATGGTACACTGCAGTCCCGGACACGTGGCCACCGGAATATCGCGCAAACCGCACCCGGTCATTTGGGAGTGGAATTTTCGCCGCAATTAAATTCGCCGCACGACTTTACGCCGCAAAAACATTTCATCGCAGGACATTTGGACGTTGGGACACTTCGGTTAGGGACAATTAGCGCTGAGACATTTTGACTTTGCGACATTTTGACGCAAGACGTCTGGACACTTCGCCGCAAAAGCATTCGACACACTTAATTTTCGCAGGTTTTCCGGGTTTCTTGGAAGATTTTCTTAGGTCTTTTAGGCTTCTTAGGTTGGTCTAAATTATTTTTAGGTTATTCTTAGACTATTCTTAGGTCTTTTAGGATATTCTCAGGTTATGCTTAAGTTGTTCTTAGGTTTCGATCTTAGGGTTTTCTTATGGCTTCGGATTTTCTTAGTTAGTTTTGTTTTGAGTTCATGAATGTTTTTCTTAGGAATTCCTGCCAGTTTCAACAAACCTAATAAAAAATTTATCTGCTAAAATGGACTTTTCGTTGAAACATCCCTGCGTCGAAATATCTCGGCGTCGAAATGGCCTGGCGACGAAATGTCTCCCGTCGTAATCTCCTGCCTGTTAAATATCCCGCGTCGAAGCGTCGCAAGGCGAGATAACCTTGCGGCGAAATTTTTGCGACCAAAAGTCCTGCGACGAGTTGTCGGCGGCGAAATGCCAAATTTTAACGAAATGTCGGCAAAATGCCGAATGTCGCGGTGCCGAATTTAAACTCTAACTGTTTATGCAGCATTTCAAATAAACTTATAGCTGTTTCACAGATGAACGGTCACCAATACACCTATGGTTGTGCAGCAGTTTTCCTCAAATTTTTTTGGTAACGCTACTAGTGTGGGCTTATTAATGTATTATCAGTGTGCTGTAAATCTTGATCGGCCAACAATCCACGATGATTGAACACAGGTTTTAGTTAGTCTATACCAGTATTATTCTTATCTGCAGATACGGGGCTCTAACAGCGGTGTCGCCGCCCTGAGTACAGATCGACGGTGGATATCCCTCCTATATGACAAGGGAAAACTGCATCCCATATCCTATACCCCGGGACCATCATGCTCAGTATACATAGAAGCATTCAAAACCAAATGCGAGCGGACAGCCCTAGCAATAACGGGTCACAGATTACTGTTTTCCAGGAGCCGCTGACCTTGACGACAAGGACTTCGCATTGTCGTCGATGTAGCACTTTATAAAATATTAATTATGCCCCCTAATGCTGATGTTCTACGATAAGGCACAACATGTCAAGCTCTGTTACTCTCAGACAGCTCGCTAAGAAACGCTAGCTGAACGTGTAACTACTGCTAGGTGAGCGGATGGGCCTGGAAATCTCTGGTATATTAACTGGCCAATGGAATGGAAGCTTTTGCTAAATTTTCGGTTGTTTTCAAACAACGCCAGGCAGAACAACGCCGTATTCTGTTGTTAAAAATGCTATTGTTCCTTTTAAATATTTAACAACAGGAAATATTTGGTCAAATTTTCGGGTGATTAACATGATTTTGCATGCTGGGGGAGTCGGTTCTAAAAGGTTATGGCGTTACCATATTAAAATAGACAGCTAGCTGATTAAGAGGCAGCCTCCTCTCTATAGGATCATTCGGTAAACTTTTTTAATACAATTTGTATGCTCTGTCGATAGCCCAGTGGTAGCCATATCGACCTTAGGCTGCGGTAGCGCGGGTTTGACTACAGTCTGTACTGCGATCGGCAAATTTTTCAGAGTTTCTATGCGAACTTAGTCCAGTCAAAGGTCCCTGCCACAGCTGTTAAATCTCTTGCTCAGTAAAGCGAAAACTGTAAAGTGTAAACCCTAATCCGTTGTTTGAACGCCTGACGCGTTTTGCGGTCTATCTTCCAAAAATTGATCTCCTGTTTAGCAGGATGCTCTGCAAACAAGGCGCTTTCTAAAAGGCTGAAGCCATTGATAGAGTGTACATATCGATACATAGGGGGAAAATGTAGGCGTGTTCCACCGCTCGATCCCCTGTACTACCGCCGTCACTCGCTTGGAGTGTGACATTATGGCTGAACATGGCGGCCTAGTTTTTCTCCCTATACAAGTCCATTTTGAGTATCCACGTAAACAACTCCAGTTTAAACCGAATGACTTTTTCCATCAGTCACGACGGACCGGAATCACGGAGCATAAAAAATTGCCGAAGTTTTCCTTCCTTTCAAAGCATTCCTCGTGTACAGAGAATTTCTTTGGTTCAAGTAATCTACATATATGTAACAAGCTGTGAAAACGCTTCTCAGTTCCGTTATGAAATTTTAGGGAAATCCCTGTGTAATTGTAGGTCAAAGACAGAGACTGTCTTTGACCTCGGGTGAGCTTACAATTAGACGAACCGGCGACGCATGTGCCGCTCATTTGTCATCAATGGCGTCCCAAAGTGGGGTGTGCACGAACAGTGATTTTTTTAATTTCGCGAAAATATAGCCTTATGAAACATTAGCCGAAATTTCCTGCTATCCGCGTGCTTGGTATTTTCGCTCGAAAAGCCCTGTTAGGTGTTTGCGATGGATCGTCCGTTTGAAAGCCAGTTCAGATTTCGTGTTCCGTTCAAGGCTACGCGGCTGTTTTATTTCCTTTATTGCTAGAACACGATGAAACATGGTGGCTACGATATGGTGATCGCGGTGCATTCAATCACCTCTTCAGTCACTGGATGACCAAGCCGAAATCGAACGGCTGTTCTACCTCCATTAACGAGTAATAATGTGGCAGGTACTTGTACTAGTACTTATGTTGCTAAAAGTGCGCTCGCTTATTGCTGCTCTACAGTACAGATACGGTACCCTTAATTATGTAGTGACAGACATACCCACCCGTTTATGCATGGCGCTTTTGGAAAAGAAACCACAGATCATAGTCCAGAGTAACCACATTTATGATGGTTTTAGTGATGAGTTCGCTTGGGGAATCGCCACTTAAGACAGTGTGATTCAGCGAGAACAGAGCTTTAAGACCTGTCCCTTAAAGATCTCAAAGACCGGGTGTCATCACACTCGTACCATCGGAGCGAGGTAAACCTTAGCGGTAGATGTTAGTAGATGTGTCGATACATTCGCGGTCTCATTAGATACATCAGTCGCACTACCGTGAAAGATGAAGCCGCGCTGAAAGGTAACGAAACACAGTTCGTTGCTGCCAAGATACGATGCATCCCGGCGGCGTTCGAAATCTCCGGACCACGGAGGAGACGGCACTAAGAAACTTGTGGACAAGATTGAAGCTGCCTAATTTCTGCTACCGGCCAGAAACGCGCCAGAGGGTTTGGCGACAGCGCTTGTCTATACTACGCTTGTTCACTTGTCTATGTCTTGTTTGTCTTGTCGTATTAGCGATATGCGTAATGGGAATGCGATATGCGTATGGGCACGATTCCCTGAGCAGCACAGTACTGAGGAAATGCTGTTGTTGTGATTTTGGAGTATCTGTTGCGTAATGGTGGTTAAATTGTGGCTTTTTTTGTTATTTTAAACAACGAAAAGTCTGATTTATCGAAGCAAACTCCAACATTCAATGAAGCAGGGCATGCTTCATTGGCGTACTGTTTCATCGGCGATATGGCAATCAAACCACTGGACGACAATACAACATCAGACAATCCAGTTTCCATGCTGTTTCAGTTACCAATATGTCTGCCATTCTTTGACATACGGTACATAGGCGCAGTCCTCAGAGTAGTGTGAGCACCCTGGCCGCTTGAAAAGGCTCCTACAATTTATCGCATTTAGGCCATTGCCGCATGCGATGCCGTACGATGCTGTCGCGGAATCTGAAGCAATGTTAGCACTATGGCAGACTTGGCAGCACTGCCTCCAATCATTGCTTCGCATGGATTTTTGGTCTTAATATGGCTTGTTTTATAGTACAGTTGTATGTACAGGCGCTTTGTAACGGAGGCTTTCATTTCGCATTCCAGTTGATAGTCACCGCTATGATTGGAAAGTCACAAACAACGGTCATGTTCACGATTTTTGTGCGTGTTTCATATAAAAATGCCGAAAATTTCTATGGCCGTTGAGAAGAGACACCTCAGTTTGCCTTTGGGTACGATAGCACACAGTTAATGATATTTCTTGAAATATTAGATGCGTGCTTCACGCGGCAACCATTCAGTTTACAGATGTCAAGCACATTTTTTCCTGCGTTTTTTTATCTACGTTCTGCGTTTACATCATCTGAGCCTTTTTTGACCTGGTTTGCTACTGAGTAGAGTTTGTAATTAACAATCCCTCGTTCGCATGTGATTTTCACAGTCTGTAATCTATTTGATTTTTTTCGTATTACCTAAGATAACATTTCCGCATCCCAGTGGAAAATAAGGTTGTCATTTCAATTGGTGAAATCCGTGAGAACAGGGTGTACTGTGGATTGCAAAGGCAGAAATGTGTCCATTCTCCATAATGATTGTTACCAGTGAAGTTACCACTGTTTTAGGGCCATGCCAGATTGCAGGTAAAAAGTAAGAAAATCGACAGCACTGCACGTGCTGCTATCAAATACCCCAAGGCATTGTAAAATCCATTGCGGCGCAGAATATGTTGCATTTAGCTGTGGCATCGAAAGCAGTCTATCGTTATATCGCTAC
Source organism: Paramacrobiotus metropolitanus (assembly GCF_019649055.1). Taxonomy (NCBI): domain Eukaryota; kingdom Metazoa; phylum Tardigrada; class Eutardigrada; order Parachela; family Macrobiotidae; genus Paramacrobiotus; species Paramacrobiotus metropolitanus. The sequence goes on along the minus strand of NW_026570604.1, from coordinate 19,665 downwards.
CAAGGTGCAAAATATGCATATACAGATACTTGTAATTTATGTGCAGCATGCATGTGTATTGTATAGTACATACACGTTGCGCAGACTGTGGTGCAAGCATTACCTCAGTCTTTTCGTGCGCAATGGGACAGTAAAGGTCACCATATCATACATATTCTATCGTCCGGTGAGATCTGTGGAGCGTACGAACTGCATAGTATCAGAAACTTCATACCATAATTATATAATCATTAAAATTAACAATATGTACTCGTGCAAGTTGGTCCTCTTATTTTCCATCGGATCCAAACAGCGATAAATAAAAATTCGCAGGTAGCGCCAAACTGCATACCACGGCGCGCCACGCCACACCATTTAGGCTCTACATACATGTTTGTCATGGCTGCTGTGTGCCAAATATTGGTCTGAAATTATAAATTATCGCTATAAATTATGAAAAATTAACTTTACGCTTTTATCCTAAACCTTTAGAACAGGGAATTTTTCATTGCGGCAGAAGTCGTGTAGTGGCAGTTCGTTCACAGCGCAGTTTCGCGCTAAATATGTGCTAGCTGTACCTTTACGATAAAAATTACGGATTTGTTTGTACTATCTGTATGAGTCCATTTTAAAAGTAACTTGTCCGGCACTACACAAGATTATGTAATTCATGTTTACTTACAAGTTACAATCTAAACAAATATTTCTTGGGAACTGAAAATTTATTTCTACTTGTACAAGCAAATGCCCTTTAAAAACTTAGACTCAAATATGAGACTTAACTTAGACTTACTTTCTTTACTAACTTCTGGAAAGTTTTTAAAACGATGTTACCCTAATTTTAATTTTAGAAAATGCAGATTTACTCCTACCTTAAAAAATGATAAAACTTCAAAAAGATCTTTTTTTTCGTGTGCGTACAAAACTTGCTCGACGATATCTCTAAGCAAAATTAATGTTTAAACGTACCGGTATGCCCAGTAGCAAAACAGCGCTCTGCCCAACGAGTGTGCAATCCTGAGTATGAGCGTGTACTGTATAGTAAAATTAAAGTTAAACAGTATAATATGTGTACTTTATAATTTATTATGTTGTATTTACGGAATTTCTGCCAGAATTTCCGTGTATACAACATAATACAAGCATACAAGTAGAAGTATACAAAGTACGTACATCAGCAATCGTGACTGGTGGCCAAAGAGCTTTACAGCTATAGGGTCTTTCCTTAGCAAACTTCCGGCTTCTTCAGGTTTTACCAAATTTTCCGGCAAACTTTTCAGGTTTCTTCAGGTTTTACTAAGCTGTTTACGGTGAGCTAAAAATTGTCAGTGGCGCCATCTGACGCCTGACCTACTGGTACTGTTTATGATCGCCTTCGGTAGCACTTCAACCGCTATTGGCTAATAAATTTTGGCGCTCAAACGGTTTTCATGCCACTGTACCGGTATACGAATCGTTTGACTACATAATGTCAAAAACCAAAGAAAAATAGTGTCTCGAAGTGCGCGAAAGTAAAAGCTTCGCGGATATCCACGAATTCACCATCATGTGCGGGTCACTTCCCTTACGTTTCCTTTACGATACGAAGAGAGCTGGGACAGAGCATTTTTCCTTGGCTGTCCTCGAAACCAACTGGAGATAAAACTCACACAAACCTGGGACAGAGCATTTTTCCTTGGCTGTCCTCGAAACCAACTGGAGATAAAACTCACACAAACAATGTACCTTAAGAAGTATTTATAAATTTGGTATGATTAACTTGCTCAATTGAAATACCTGGCTTTTCTTGTATTCAAAGGCGGCGGATTTACTATTAGTATTATAGCGCTAGCTCGGCTTCATGGGTCGGCATTAAGTGTTTTCGACTTGTTAAAGGTCAAAATTTCCGTCGACAAAGTGGCGGATTACGAAAACATACATTCATATGTATCTGCTTTAAATTAGGTCTTCACCATCAATTGCAATTACCGGAATGATGATAATCAGTTAACATAACGATAACAAAATTATCCGTAGATGAAATCCTGGAACTGCCCAAAAAGGACTACGTAATGAAAAAAAAGGCAAGGAAACAAATGCCAAAAGAAGACGCGATTCCGGGTAGACTGGCATGGGTAAGTTGTAGTTGTTCAATGATAGCAACCTTTTTTTTCACCAAATTTGTGTTCCAGCGTCCTACGCTGCTGTTACAGTATTTACCACCAGTTGTCATCTTCCAATACCTGTCGTCATATCCCATCCGCGTTCTGTCTTCCACCGCAACAAAACAAATTGCGCAGCCAGTTGCGGATCCCATAAGCTCTTGGGTTGAGCAAGTGTGCCTGCGGAGTTTTCTGTTATGCCATTCTACAAAAACAAATATTTGGCAAACAAATCCCGTAAGTATACAACCAATATATCCGAGTAGAAATTTTCCATTTCCGTCCTTCAAGGAAATGGCTAGAAAAATGCTTTGCTTTATCCGCTAAAAAGTTTTTTAATTTCGTGTTCTTAAACAGATGATTTAAAAATAATTCAGAACAAAACTTGCATCTTGTACGTAAATACATAACTTGCATCTTGTACGTGTGCGCTGCGGTGAAAGCGGAAGAATATCGAGATCATTTTTAAACCAGGTTACGGTTTCGTTTTTTATTTTAAAGTACTTAGAAAGTGCTTTTCAAACACTTTTCAGGTGGATGTCTACCCTAAGCGAACCATAAAAAGCTCTTTGTGTATTTTTCAGGTACATAATATTTTCCTTTTTCATAAGAATCTTTTACTCGTTTGAACTAATTGACCCTCGAAGACAGTACAGCCTTTTAATCGAGTTTTGGAATAACGCAATTTAGTCTGGCGGTTAGGTCTAACATCTATGTCAGGCTAAGACGTAACGCATATGATAGTAGGACTTAGTGATTATGCTTTTTTTAATGCAGAAACCGTCGAATGCACTTGGCAATGGCGGCTGCAGACTAGACAGTTTGTCCTATACCGTTTGATGGATAAGCGCCTGATCTGGTGGTAAAAAACAGAAACAGCACAACAATGCCGACCCGTACTTAAAGTCTTAAGCAAACGCCAATTTAAAAAATCTAAGCGGTTTTCGGTTACGGAAGAAAAAAAAATCAAATAACGATAACGATAAAAAACTATCAGAAAAATAATTTATTTTACAATCAAGCAATCGGGATAGCGCTATACCGTATTAGTGCGACCGGTTTGTTAGGGCGCCTACTGATGCACAGTCGGTCTGAGTTGTTAACCTCATCTCCGAGTTAAATGAAAGAGTAACACATGTATAGGAAATACTGATAATGCAAAAATACTTAAAAATAACAATAACTGTAAAATTAGTTTGGTGTTAGAGATTAATGATTATCATTAATCTTTAACACCAAACTTTATTATGCGACGAAAAGTTACTGCAGCATCGCACGCGATGAAAAATTACCAACAGTACGAAAAATGGTTTTTTATAACCTAAACAACGCTTGAGCGTTTAGATTAAAATGGTCGCATACTAATATCTTCCACATTCAGTACGAATGCAGCGCAGTGCACTGTACGACTGAGTTCAAAAAATATCCGTTTCGTACAAGACACTGCACCGCTATGTACAGAATGCTGGGTATCGGGGGCTATGCGACCATTTAGTCCTACATTGTACTCTATCTGTATGTCGGGCAGTTATGAGAGAAAATGCAGTAAAATGTGGGTGATCGTTTGTGCGGATCCGATGCAAGGCGTAAGGTTTTGAATAAGACCAACGATTTTTAGCGTTTTCTCGTTTTTAAAATTTTCGATCATTTTAAGATTTGTTTTATTGGAAATGGCAATTCTCATCACGCTGACAACTCCTTTGGCTATTCTCATCACCTTTCACCGCATCTTGGCTCTGCGCGCCACCTTTTTCAAAATTTTTTTTATACCGCCATTGGCTGTTGTCACCATCTTTTTACACCCCTTCTGCCTATTCCCACCACATTATACATTTTTGTATGTTATGTATTTTTAAACTTTATTGTTACGAAAATCTTTGTTTTTACAGAAATTAAAACTAGTAATAATGTATTACTGGTATTATAACTGGTAACTCGTAACTGGACACTGGTATTATAACATGGGTAATGCGTTGATTACTTAGCTCTAGAAGCCGGTTTCAGGTTTGCTAGCCAGCTGTCGCCTGGCGGTGTTTAGAAGTATCAGCAGAATTAACGTCAAAGTGATTTCGCGGCCGAAATCATCAATATTCAGAATGTCCCGCTTTAATGATTAACTTTTTGTCAACTCATAAAGATCCACTTTTTGTCAGATAAAAATCAACCTCTTAAAGCGGGATTTAACTGTTAGGGATGCACCTGGATGGTTAAATCTGTCTGAGTGGCGATGTGGTGGTGGTGGTATGTTAACGTTTGTTAACACCTGACCAGTAATGGTCTGAATCTGGGTGTAAATTCTTAAAGCACATAAAAAAAACCCATGATCATGGACCTGGGCAGCGCTACTGTCACTTGCATTATGGAAAACGAAAGACTATAACTGTAAACTCATAGTATTATCTTACTGAGGTACTACAATCGCAAAAATGTGAGAAAGTTGACTGATTTTAAAAATGGTTTGCAACGATTTTACTGATAATGGCATTTTCCACGACGCAACTGCTTATACCGTTACTGCCGCAGAAAAAAAAATTCAAAATCAGTAACAAATCGCAGCTCATAAAAATTATTAGCTCATAAAAATTAATAGCGGTTTTACATCAAGTTGTCCAAGGATTCACTATAAGCGTCATAGTATTCCCATGAGTTTAGGACTGTACTTGCTAGCCGCGAATTTAGCCGATATGGGCCGATGTGTTAAAGCGCAGCATCGGGCAGGTGGACCTCAAAATCAGAACGTGGGAGTCTGAAAATATTGAATGCGCTTTCTGGGCGATAAAATATATGTTTCGAAAAGTCTTTGACTCTAGAAAATTATCGTACGATAGTAACTGCATTCTCAAGCACTGTATTTGAAAAATAAAAAAAAAGTACATACACGTATGCACTGTAATATACAAGCTTGTCCGGTAATTTCCTACGTAAAGGTACAAACAGCACATATTTAGCGCTGTGTTTGTCCTATGGCAATTGCCACTACACTACGTCGTAAATTTATGTATTTCGCTGTATTGATTCGTAAGAAATTACCGGACAAGCTTGTACAGTACTGTTACTACTGTATTATTTAAAATAAAAATGGCTGCAGCATGGTAGCCTCAAATCCCGCTTTAATTGCAAATACCTATATGCCACATCACCAAAATGTCATCCAATAATTTTAGCTGGAATTTTCTACTGTGAGCTATTGTTTTTCTGTGACTCAATCACATAACATCTCATCATAAGACCTGAGAGGAAGCTGCGCTACTTGGTTGTCCAGACTGCATGTGACAAACATGCAAAACCTTTGCATGTGACGTTGCTGATCGATGCGCCGTTTTTCCACCAATGGTGGAAAATTATTAATTATTAATTATTTTGTCACGCCGTCTGAGACTTTTGCCGGCATCAGTACAAGCCTAACGATACCGTAATAACTGCAACAAAATTGCTTGATCTGCCAAAAAATTTTCCAAATTGCGCGTCAACCTGTTCGCTTGCTATCGTATGTACCATACGGGCGCTGCTGTTAACACATTACTGCGCACCATTGCGCAGTCTTACAGTAAGCAGGTTTTACCCGTTCATTTATTTTGCGGCAGTTAATGTTCAACGATTTTTAAAAAATTTTCGAGTTACTTTTTGCTAATTTCGTCTGATCTTGGTCTTAATTTTTTCGGAGTTTGCCATTTCTTTTTATCGGATTTCCTCTTTCAGGTACCTCACATCATTTCACGCCATTTTCAAGGGACGGCTTCTACGGTCCACGGGCGAGCCTTTTAAATAAAGGTATGTGCCACTCTGGTAGAAACTGGGTACTTTTTCCATCTGATTACTACGCAATAGGTAAAAAAAATATCAGACCATCAACGCTATAAAGAGCCGGCAGATACGCTAACAGCGAATGCAAAGACAGCATTGTCAAATTAATAATTTTTATTAAAATTCGCGATGTAGCCGGAGAATCTCGATCCACGGCCTCCTTTAAGCAACGTTTGAGTGTGGCTTTTGTCAGAAGAAATGGGGCTGCTGTCTTGGGTTTAGTCTCGATTTAGTCGCCGCTCTATGACAAACTTGGAAACGATAATTAGATAACACAGAAGGACGCATTTGATAAGTTTTGTTTTTTCTCTACCGTGCGGAGACCTTTAATAAGTATAACATGAGGGTACAAATATCTGATGAGTTGTTTCGCAATTGTCCGATAGGCATTCGACAGGATCATCGTCCAGTCGATACAATAAAACTGGCCTATTTTCTAGAATTGCCGACCCGTTATTTGCAGGCAATCGGCAAATGTTTCTTTCAGAAATAATTACCGCTGTGCGTACCTGACCAGGGTCGGGTCAAAAGCTCGCCCCTCAGAAAAATTTTCATTTTTTTAAAGACAAATTAGGCAATGATGGCATTAAGAAAAATATTTTCACCGGCACTATGCAGCCTGTCGATGCTGGTGCGCGCAACACGATTAAACTAAAAAAGGGCGCATAGCATGATCGTGAAAATACGAGTATTAAACTTTTCAGACATTACACAGCTAATAAATCTGTTTCTAAAAAGCACGAAGTTTGAATTTGTGTTGTGCCCTGAAGAACCCGATTGGCTTTATTGGTGCATGGGTGAAATAATTCTGTTGGCACTGGCGCGCAAAAATTACGGTTTCAAGCCCGTCACAAATGGGATGAGGATGGGACCGCAAAGATGAAATTAACTGAAGGTGTGGTAGCCGGGGAGACAGACTGGGCTGGGATTTACACGTTACAGGTGGGGCTGAGATGAAAGCGGAAAAATAAAAATATGAATCAAGTCCGTTTTGGGCCAAAATTGGAGAATTTTCTGGTGGTGAAGCAGAATTTGTCCATTTGCGCACCTTAAGGAGAAGTTCTACTAACAAAAAAGTTTAATATGAGAAAAAATGTAATGCACACAAATTTTCTTCCCTTGCTGACTCCGTTTGGAACAAATTATATTAATTACGAGTAGTTATTTAACACGTAACGAGGATCGTGTGACGGTGACCACAGACAGTGCATTCACGTTGTACAGGGACTACTTATGTAGATCGCTTTAGAAGGCGGAACAAAACCCAAAACTGTTCGGTATGCCAGTTTCTTATTCTCCTCGCTAAGCGTAAAACGCGTGCAAAATGTTTAATGCGAACCTGTGCAGTGTGTCAGGCCTAGGCTCCCTGAATTTTTATCATGCAGTCTACGAGCGTCGGGCACGTCCGTTTTCGATATTAGAAGCTGACGTACAAGGTCTTACTGTGGCGTTACTTTATAAAGATATTCAAACACAGCGATATAGCGCTACGCATATGGGTGGATAAAAACATATATTATGTGACATCATTTTGAAGTCCAGTGTAGGTGTTATGTTATAAAAAAAAATTCTAATACATACACTAATACTAATAGTATTGGTACGTATAATACTTCATAAAATATATTTATCAGAAACAAAATTTGCTACTCGTGTTAATAAAAATCTATTTCTTTTTTTTCCTTTATTCAGGCAGTAGCCAGCTAACATGACGTCAAGCCGGCACTGATCGAGACTAATAAAAGGACTTTCATTTCACAAATTGCAGAAACAACCAAAATCATTGCTGTCATTTCCGACTTTCGGTCGCGTATTTAGAGGCCAAAAATCGAAAACGTACTCTAGTGAATTTGTGCCGATGTATTCGTTACTGCTAATTGACACCATATTAAGGCTTAAGCTGATTGTACAACATTAACCGCTCTGCTGTTACCACTTTTAATTTACGCTCTGTCATTTGCTAAACAAGTGATCAGTTATTCTTTCTGTAGATACTGTTCTGTTGCAAGCATTTCTTACGAGATGTGTAATTTGATTGAACGTTTCTTCCGTACAGTCAAGACTAAATTCATTGTCAGTCTACGTAGTCAAACTACAAATATTGATTGTTATTATGCCTTCCCTGATACTTATAATAAATTAAGCATAAATGGGCTAAGTGACAGTAGGATAAGTTAAGCAACTGCCGTCATTTTACATTACTTGTTTAGTTGTTTTACACTAAGTACTTACTATTTAAAATTGTGATAAATTAGATATGTTATTGCATCTTCTACTTCACTCGTTTTACGCGTACTATACCGGTACCGGTATATACAGTACATAGTTAATATCATTCGTCCGGTGTTTGAATTGACTTCATCCGCGTTATTGTTCGTTCTTCAATTTCGTATACATGGCACAATTGTTTAAACAGTACAGTCAAAGTGATCAGTTGTTCAGAAATCACGAGTACCCATTTATAAGAGCAAGTACCTACACGGAATTAAAATCTGTCAGAAAATAGACATGAACAAAACTTGGTCATATTTTTATGGATTTTTTTGCTTCGTGTATGCTGCGGCTTTTTGTATGACCGCTTTACAGTATTGCTAGATAATGTTTTAATGTAAATTTTAAAGACATCATTCTGTACTCGTAGTTTTATTGTAGAATATTGCAAAAATACCGTATGGTATAAACATTATTTTGATACTGTAACAGACTTGGAAAATGGGGCGTAAAGTGAGTCAGTATTATATCATAATATAATAATTATCGCCGCACTGTATATTATTTGCAGACATTTCCCTTTGACAATGGAGATCCTTGAAATCTCTCAGTTGGATCGTGCCGAAAAGAAATCGGTCGAACAGATAAAAGATCACATGAAGGTGAGCGATGTAGTATTTTCCCCTAATTATGACTGTGGAGGGAGTGATATCTAACCGCTGAATCGCTTAATTTTGCAGAGCAGCTATAATTCACTGGTCCGCATGAAGATGCGTTTGGAACAGACAAAAGCCAAACTCGACGCTATTGAGCATGATCTGGGAAAGACGGCTCCGATGCAGCAGGATCGGGTGGATAACGAAACCTCTTCAGTGGGATGCAATACCTTTATCCGCTGGATCAGACGAACGATTTGTCAGGCTCTGGAAAGCGAGGGGCGTAGAAATCAGCAGCTGATCTTGGAAGTGTCAAACGTGCTTATCATATCTGCCGATGAGCGACTGAAGATAACCAACGACCTCAACATTGTTGGTATCCAAATCCACAACGATGCACGCTGGCTCACGCTAGCTCACGTGCGCATCAGAATACTATTATCAGGTAATGACCAATTCACTATTCAATTGTGCATGTGTTCACACACCACACATTTGTTCTTTTTGATATTTTAAAGAAGCTAATTATCCTTATGTTTTACAAAATTCAAAATACAGAAACTTACGAGAGACAGAATTCTTAATTACCTCGTATATACGAGTCGCGTACTACAAAAGCGTATATGCAGGATGTATGTCGAAAGTCTGCTCTATCGAAGCGTTCACATTCTTCCCGATATCTGTATCTGCGGACTGCAGTCAGCATGCATAGTGCACAAAAACGGGCGTCATGCGTGAAAACCGTTTCTGCATCGAACCAGGATCCCAACATGTTTTGGATATGTTAGAAAAAAGATTTAAAAAATAGTTTGAAATTCTAAAAAATGGTGGAAATCTGGCTTGGTGTAACAACAATCTTCATGCTAGTGTGGGTTTTTATTCAAAATTTGAAGAAAATAAGTTGATAAGTTAATAAGATAATAAGTTAATAATAATAGGTTAATAAGATAATAATAAAGTTATTAAAATAATAAGATGATATAATAAGAAGATAATAACAAGATAATAATAATAAGATAGTAATAGGATAATAATAAGATAATAATAATAATTAGTTAATAAGAAAGTTGATAAGTTTTGGGATTTTGTTTTACCCATTTTACTTTTAGAATTTTATATGCCCCAACCGGGTGTTGGCGTTCAAACAGTTTTCACGCCAAAATATATGCAAATCGTTTGGTTATACGATGCCATAAAGCAATGCAAAAAAGTATTGGAAGTGCGCGGAAGTGAGTTTTCATGCATGTACAAAGTTTGGTACCATGTACCGGTTGTACCGCGTCACATCCCTAAAGACTATATTATAATGGTGCTTTTAACTTGCCTAACTTGAAGGTGTCAAATGTGCCTTTGTGCCGGTGACAATAACAACAGGAGGTGTGGACTGCGGAGTGGTAACAAAAGTCGCACCGAAACAACGAATTCACTTCGAACGAAAAAAATGTTCTTAATCTGGCTTTGGTCAGGATTGTTTTAAAGTAATATGAAATTTAGAGCGAAAGGTTAAAGGATAGCGCAACATAATCTTTCTTTTCGGGTAGGTATCTGTACAGTACCCGTGCCTTAAAAACGTTTTACGTTGCACTAATCACATTCAGTAATCGGTGCATGGTAATTCGTAATCGTAATCCAAAAATCGGTGAATGTTGCTCGATCGCATTCTTTCTTAGCATCATTGAACAAGTTATTTTGTTCTAAAACGTTTCATGAAACTGGAAAACGATGCAGAAAACGGTTGGCAACGTGGTGGTATCGAAAAGGAAAGTTTCTGCCATTTTATACGAATGCGTTGCCTATTTAGCCGCTCCCCTAAGGCTCAACGCGGTTACGAGACTGAATGGACGATGCAAGCGGCATTTCGTTCCATACTAAGCAAATTCTGAAAAGAAAACAATTATAGATTACATAACAGATTATAAATGTAGATTTTAGCCGAAGTGCGAAACGTCTGTGCATTGCGCTGTCCGGAATAGAATCCTGCTTAAAAATAAAATCCAGAAGTACAAGTACAAGCGCCGAAATAATTAGACGCACAGTGGTGATGCAGAGTAATAGTTATGATGCAGAGGCTACAGCTGTACAATTTACCACGTGAAAGTGTAAATATGTACTATCTGTACAGTACAGATTTTTGACAAACAATGTAGTGCAATTTATAACCCCAAACATATTATTTTAATCACACTATTCTTTCTTGCAGAAACGTCTACACTGGATAGCACCACCATGGTAAACTGGTTTGAAACATTCTCCGGCTCTATTAAGGAGTTGATGATAGAGCAGGCAGCACAAGAGGAGCGCGTTCGGAAACTTATCAGAGGAAACTAAAGGACTTTCGGTTACGAACGTTTCTGCTCTTTTTATTATTAATATTACAATAGTAGGCTTATACGGTTTTTTTTCTCTGTCTCATCATCGTTTGCACTGTGTTTTGCTGCCAGTTATTTCATTTCGGGCATTCTTAACATATAAATTATTGTTGTGCTTGTGCATATTCTTGCATTAGACTTTGCGGCCTGTTTATTTTGTTCCATGAATGCTTGACTTTTGCCTTTGACAGTGTTCATCAGATGATTCATACATTAATTTTAAATGATGTGTTCGTGTAAATTGTGATTACTTTAATATTACATTCAGCGGCCCATGTACAAAATCGCAAAAAAATCTACAGTTGCTCTGTTTTGAGGCACTTCTGCTGGTGAAAGTGTTTAGCTGCGAGAGTTACCTGTTTTAAATTTATTGATACGTTATAAACTCCACTAGCGTTATGTGCTGCCCCAGGCACTGTACGTAGCTAAGTCTAACGTAGAAATCCCGATGTGGGTTTTGAGGCTTTATTTACGAAACACAATTCAAGTGACTGCTAGATGACTTCCAGTGGACTAAACTAGAGTGGACCATCTATCATTAGCAAGCTTATATAGCCACATTTGGGTAAACATCCACATTAAGAAACTTCTGGAAACTTTCAAAGCCTTAGATCACTCAATAACAACATTAAAGCGGCATAACAAGTGTCAAAGACCGCTCACTCAAGGCGGTAGACACCTCTTGTGGCTTGCTCTGTCGCCCGCACGCAGGTGGCCACGCCACTCGTGCCGCTAATATACGCTGATTACTCAGCGTATACTTTGTCTACGCTGACCAATCAGCGCACTCGCATGCACTCGTGTAGGTGTGGACTAGCGCTACGAGCGATTCCGTGCTTTGCGTCATCAGCTGTTACGCAGCTGCAGCACGCCGCTTCGTTTCGTTGATTTCTCATGAGCTAGCTGACAGCTACTTTTTCCACAGTGATTCCGCATTGGGTTTCTGCTGGTTTTGTGGTTGCTTTATTGTTACACAATAAAGGAGATCGTTCCCTTTTCATCCCTGCTTCCGTGTCGTTCTGACATGGTGCAGCTACGTTCGGTTTTCTTTCTTCGAACCTCTGATCCCCCAGTGGAGGCAATTTTCGGTCGAAGGAACCAGCAGCGACTAAAAGTAGTCCTGTGTCCCGCGACCTAGAAGTGGTCGCCACTCATCTTCCTGCATCATGCAGGCTTCATTGGAAGCCTGCAGCGCGACGGGTTCCCATATATGGGAGTGCGCATAAAAGCAGGTGCCCCACGACTTGGCTCACCGACTCAAAAACAGAGCGGAAACGATACAGACCCAATTGGCGCACCTACGCGCGATCCAGAGCCAACGTTCCGGTCCAGACCAGACCAAAGAAATTTTCTAAGTCACAACACCACGGGCCAAACTCACAGCGCCTTGGCCAAGGTGATGCTTTACACCAGCCATGACCAGCTCCAACATAGACTGTTCAGTCCTATGGACGGGCGCCGAACCAATGATTACGCCAAGCCTGTGGGTAAGAACTACTCAAGGCACGGCGGGGCCATACACGCCGGAAGTGCTGACTCTGACCCGGACCAGCCAAACTCGACCGGCTCAACAAGTTCGGTCGAGGCCAAAGAAAGGCGGGACAAACAAATCCTGCCACCTGACTTGGACACAAGTGGGGAATGCCTCGACGCCACCCAGGACGACACTTTTTTAGAGGCAAGCGAGGCACTGTCAGAGGCCAACTCGCCTAAGGACAGCCAACCTGGCGCGATAGGTCGGCCCAGGCCAACAGTGTCGCTCAGGACTTGGCACACCAACCGGCCATACCTGGTTCGGGCCAAGTCCAACTTGAGGCACCAACGGTGACCACAAGTGCGGACAAGACACGACATAGTGGACCCGGTGCCGAGAACTTGGCACGGGCCAACCTTGTGACCCAGGATCTAACAGCAAGTCCAACCCTACCGGGCCCGGACCAGATCCAACCTGAGGCACCAACAGTGATTAAAGGTGGGCGCAAGGCGCAGGACCAAGGCCAAAAGCCTGGTCCAAAGGCACATGACCAGGGCCAACCACCCAAGAGCAGTCGCCAATCATGTTCGAAGCGAATGGCTCGAACCACCCAACGCCATCACCAACGGATGACATCACGGACGCGACTGGCCGGACCAAACAGGACCCGGACTTTCCACCATTGGACCTGGGACATTTGACCAGGACCACAATGAGGACTGACCTGAACCAGTCAGCCCTCGACATGAGTCGCGCCGCATTCTGCCCAGCCAAGCTGATTCAGGCAACCCCGCCCGAGGACATCAAAACATTTAAGTCCTCAGGACCAGAGTGCGAGACTTGACTAAGCAGCTTGTCGCCGCCCATGAAATCGCCCTCTCGGCTGAACCGCTGATGAAAGAAGAAATCGACAACTACAAGAACCTCGCATCCAAAGCGGATGCAGAGGCCAAACGTGCCTTGGCCCTACAGGCCCAGAACCAACTTGAGTTGACCAAACTCAAGTTGGCCCCGTGTCCTGACGCTGAGCGAGACCAGCTCAACAAGGAAATATATCGCCTACAAGTGGCGGTGGCGGGACTTGAGTTTATACTCGCCTCAACGAGGACCTAGTTGGCCCAGGCCAGGACTAACCTGACCCAAGCCAGGGCCACTGTTGACGAAACTGATGAAGAGACGGACCGTCTCAAGACAGAGAATGATCGCTTAAACGACGATCCAACCAACCTGCAGGACGAGATCAACCGCCTGCGGAATGGATGCAATATGCTGCACCACAACTATCAAACTCTGCTGCAAGCGAGCAGTTAAGTTGGACCAAACGATCCGACACATGGAAGCACAGATTGTGCAACTCCAGCAGCAGAATGCTGCCCTCCAGGAACAGCTCAAAACTGAATCAACGATTCGAGTCCAACTCGAGCAAAACAGCACCGTTGGACAACAGAGTTTTGTCCGACTGCGACAGGCCTTCGCCCAAGCTAAACTAGTGATCCAAGGCCAACATGACCGGATCATTACCTTGGAGGCCAACAACGCCGGACTGGTCAAGGACTACCAATCGGTCACCCAACGCATTACTGAACTCAACGAGGACCTGGAAAGGCTAAGCACGGAAAACGCCTGCTTAGATGCGAAAAAATCACACCTCGAGAATTTACATTCCGAGATGTCCGCAGAGCCACCTTCTTACCACACCTTTCCGGACTCGGATACACAACGCCGACAAGCCAAAGTCGACGAGGCGCTGCGGCAGGACCAACGGTTCTACCAGCAGCCTGTGTATCATCAGCAGCGTTATCTTGTTTACCTACTCCGAACGGAGCCGTCAATGGGACAACCGCCTCTAGGGCCGACCATACCGGCGCCCTCGAGCCCCGTGAACCAGGGATCTTTAACGGCGACACCAAACATACCGCCATAACCGATCCCGACTACCACCTCAGCCACCATGGGTCCAACGATCGTAGTGACGCCCGCCACACAGACTTAACCGTCTGTGTTAAGCGGGCCATTCAACTTTGGTCCGAGCCAGCCGACGTCTCAGAACCAGACGCCGAGCCACGGATGTTTCGGGTCAACCCCTATGTTCCCATCCCTGTTTCCGAACCTGGGCCCATACACAATCCCAGGGCAGACCGCAACCGGTGGTGCTGATCCAAACCGGACCAGCCAGCCGAGCCTACTGTTCCAGTTCGAATCACCAGCACAGGGACAGATAGGAGGCCAAAGTGGCACAACAACGATGCAAATGCCACTCATAGGCCAACTTAGCTTAACTGGCCCTCCTGTCTCATCGGCAGCCCAAACGGGCCAAGCCCAGCCACAACCGGGCCAAAGCGCGCCCCCGGGCCAGAACGGACCCACGGGCCAGCCTCAGGGACCGAATGTGCCCCACCTACCCAGCGCGCCACCAACAGCGGCAACGCCGCCCGGACCTGCTGCCTAGCCAAACCGGGGCCAGAATTTGCCCATGCTGGTCCAGCTATCTAATGGGACATACGGATGGATGGCGTCCAACGGAGCCATGGAATACCCGCCTGGCCCAGTGTCACAGGTGCTGCAGCCACCACTACAAGTTGTGGTACGGCAGATAACGCCTGCACCGTCACCAAGGGCCAGCCCACCATTGACTAACTTGGAGGCCATCGACCGATACGCGAAAGCCAGCGCAAAGGCCATCAACTGTACCACTCTGCCATCATATGACGGCGACAAGACAGGCGTGGGGGATGGATTTCACAGAACAGAAGGATCTGTAAACAGTCGTCCGACTTAAACAAGCCGGACCCCGACTTCAAAAGCGGTATACGGGCCAAGCCAACCGAGAAGAAGGCGACGGTTGGACGGTCGAAGAAATGCTCCAGAAGTTCAAAGAGCGATATGGCGATGAGAATCAGCAAGCCACGCTTTGGGCGGAATCTCGAACCGTATCTACCGATACGGATACGAGACGCCGGAACAATATTACGACACAATCCTGACTCTCCAGATGCGAGCCAACTTGGACGACACCATGACCCTGCACTTTTTGAAAAACAATGTGCATGAGCCTGAACTGCGTCGCGTTCTGGACATCAGATTGCCGAAGACACCGAAAGAATTTCAGGACTATATTCGGCAATTCACGTCGGGAAAACCCCAGTACGACGGGAAACCCGGTAATTCGGGCGGAGGCGGTTACGCCAACAGGAACAACCAGGACAACCCTGACCGGAACTGGTACCTGAACTGGCGCGAACGATATATGAATGGATACCCAACAGGGGCATTAAATCCCAACCGCATCGGCCTGGTGCCACCCAAACAAACCCGACCACAACGTGGTAACGGGGGGAACGGCAACCGTAGGCAGTACACCGGCTCAGGAAGTGGGTTCGGTGGTGGAAACCTTCAAGGCGGCGCAGAAAGATATGACGGGCCACGCGGATTTTAAACACCCGCGACCGAAAGGACCGCCTTACCGCCGCTGACCGACCAGCAGTTGCAGCCCACCAACAATAGTGTTGGCGGCTCTAACCGGGCAAGCCCAGCTGCGGGAAACGCTTAAGGTCAGGGAGTAACGGCAACTCGCCTGACCTATTACCGGAACCAACACCGCCGGATATAACTAACCCCTTGTTAAACTTAATTTAACTGCTAGAAATGCAGTGGATCCGGAACCGGCCGCTCAACGGCCTGCCGGCGGATTCTGGTTTAGCGCCCAACCGGCGACTAAGCCACATGGCCTTAGAAGTGTGGATATGCCAGAACGTGTAGAAGTCGCCCCTGGAATGTTTGGCCTTAGAAGTGGGGCCAGACCGACAGTCGTCCAACCGGCGACCAAGTCAATTTTCGGAGCCTCAGTTAACCCTAAGGCCAACCGATCACGTGGAAAGCGAGACGTCGCACCACGAATATGACGTATCCATTATCGGCGTCAGAATCATCCTCCGATAGCGCACCAGAAGGTTGGTCCGTACGGACAGCGAGGTGGTACCACCAGAAGAGTGTACAGCCGAACCTCTTGAGGCGTCAAGCCCTCGCACCTGCTGGCCCCAGACCGGTGGACGACCCCTCGGATCCGCACCGACGGTGCGGACCATTAACAGCTCACGGACTTTCCTGAACCAAAAGCAGATGTTTTCGACTATAAGGATAACGGAAACACCACCACGGGAAGAGTTCGCCCAACAGAAGCCTTTTGAACTCAAGTATGCTTCCAACGACTTAGGACCACTGTCGCTAATCCCCATTGTACCGGTGATGCGGGAGTGACAGTTAGCTTTGATGAGAATCGGAAATCAAAGACCGTAAGAGCATGGACACACTCGGTCCAAATTTGACCAGTATACCCGCTCGCCATGCTGGATACGGGAGCAGAAACTTCCCTCATCAGCCAGCAATTCTGCACGGCCGATGGCATCAAAACTGAGCCATTAGGACGGAACACAAAAATCCTTGGTGTCGGCGGCCAAACCGCCTTCGTGGTCTCACAATGCTGCACCGTGCCGGTGACACTGCAGGGATACAAAAGCCACCACACGTTCTTCATCCAATTTACGACAATGGACGTGCAAGTTCTACCTGGGTGCGATTATCTTCACTCCAAGTTCACCTTCATACCGAAGCCAAACAAAGAAATCGTTTGGGACGCCTTAAAGTCAATCCCGATACCACAAGCACCGGGATCCGACAGTGAAGTAAGGATAAATCGGAATGATCACCCGAGCACACAAGCTTCTACCTGTTCGTAATGCCTGGACACCATTGGAAGCCTTGTTTGGGAACTGCGCGTCCATAATGCCATCGAGCGCTACATGAATCAATTCCGCGCTGGCATACTCAAGCCAAATCACGGGATAGTAAAGACTATCCCGATACCAGAGGCACCGGGCCAACGGCCGGTGTCTGACAGAGAACTTGGGCGCCGTTCAAATATTACGTAACGCAAATTTTCCGTTTTTTTCCCACCCCCTACCCTTTGTGACAACGCGTAACAAATTTTCGCACCCCCTACAGCCGTACGTAACGGGATCTGCCCGTAGTTTAGCCGCCATTGATTGCAACACGTTTTGTCATCACACTTCACAATCTGCAGGAGATGTTGCGAAGTCCGAACATGGATACGCCGAAAAACTCTGTCCACTGTGTCCGAATAGCTGTCTAGGAGGTCACCCGACTGCGTTGACTGGGTAGTCGTCAATCACAGACCCGTTCCAAACTTCAGCCAGGCATCTTGCCGCGAATGCGAGATTCTGTTTCTCTAATTCTGCGTCGACAGTTTTCCCAGTACTGTCTAAATGCGTCCCAAACTTGTCGTGTGGAAAAATCAGACCTAAAATTCCCGCAAAGAAATTAGTTGCATATTGCAAGTTCACAACACGTATAAAGGTGTCGTATTAGATTAAACGAATTGAAGGAAACATATTTAAGTTCGAATGCATCATAATGTAACATTACAAACTGACCCGATAAATCACGAGAAAGCGGTGCCATTCTGCGCTCGACTCGGTTAAACGCCGACCGCCCAGGTGCATTTGTTGCGACGAACAGAGCATCCAGGTTATATTTTTCACATATTTCTACCCATGCTGCGATAATCTTAGGGAATCGAGGACATTCATCAGGACCGCCGTCCACTGTTACTATTAGGACCGCTAAATTAACTGTTAAATTAACAGGTCGCCTACAAAATCTTGTGTCAGCAAAATGACAGTTTTAGTTCCAACATAACCTAAAATTAATTGTGTATGGCATATATCATCTACATCACTTGATTTAAATTAAATAACAAAATGCCATATAAAGCTGATAGTTCAGACTTCAGCGAATCAAACTAGTATAATATACTCTGTACAAACAAAAATTACTTTAGTAAAGGAATATCCTGATAGGTTTACGGTTCGTTCGCACGGTTCGCGCTGGTGCTTGGAGATCTTGCTACAAAGAACTGCGCTTGGCATTTTAATTTGCCCGCACGTTCTTTTTCCTGAAGCTCTTTAACGCGGAACTCGAACTTCGGACAAAGTCTTTTTTAAGTCCCGCCATTCGGCGTTGGCATTATCCATCTGCTTGATCCCGGATAACGTTGGGTACGCCGCACGATATGCAGCAACAAATTCTCTATACGCTGCCTCCATTACAACTACCGGTATCCATACAATCACGATACGTAAACGACCGAATTTTCGCTTTAAATACAGCCCAGCGGGCTAGATACTCCTAAGTAAATATTGCTAAAATATTTTGCAACGTTTGGGAAGATTACACTTGGTAAATCTGCGTGTTTTGTACGCACCTGAAGTAACAAAATGAAATATTTTAGCTTTATCTTCAGTGGTGCTCAAATGTAACGTAACATGCTGGCCACCCACCCCCTACCCATGTAACGAAGCCGTAACGCTTTGGTCAGACCACCCCCCACCCATGGCCGTTACGTAATATTTGAACGGCGCCTTAAGGAGAAACTGGTCCAGCGATACAAAACATGGTTCACAGGAGTAAGAAATTTCCTCCAGTAACGCGCTGACCGACTCCTCGCCTAGAAGAGGGTTGGCTGGAAGAAAAAGGCGTACCACTAACGTGGGCGCAGATAGCTGTAGAATACGGACCATCACCCAAGAAATGGACAAACTTTTAGAAAAGGGATTATTTTGGGAGGACGAACGTCAAGCCCTGTGGTGGGGATATAAGGAGCACCACATGGAAATGGCGAAAGCACTCCAACGGATGTGCACGGACCTCTTCGATGACATTATAAAACTTCACAAGCAGTTGGCCCAACATCCTCGCGTAACCGCCAGCATATGGCCAAAATATGAGTTGTCCTTGACTAACGTCAGGACCATACCGGAGCCATTAGTTAGGCTCAATATTCAGTTATGAAGATTTCAACGAAGGAAATCTGTGACACACGCTTAAAAAAATCGCACTTTGAACCTTAACAAACAGCAAATAACTGCACGGCAATGATGCATCACATATCAGATGACAGCTGATTTAAGTACTCCTCTCAAGCATCAATGATGCTTGAGAGTACTTAAATCAGC
>NW_026570603.1:0-31293 GCF_019649055.1 Paramacrobiotus metropolitanus | reverse complement strand
CGTTGGCGGCTGCGGATAAAGCGGATATTTCTGAAGGATCTGAAACAAGAGCAAGCAAAAGTATTCGTGGTGGAACAATGACATTCCACCCGGCACAGCTAAAACTTCACAGCTTTGTGTCCGAAAAGGACTTCGAACAACCTGATGAAGACTTCCTTACTCAAGCTAGGGAAGTTGATGAGCAGTTAGCTGCGGCAGAAACTGACCAGGACGTGGGCTTGATAGTCCGGCAAACTATGCCCGTATTGATCCAAAGTCTCCGCACGCTCATCGCATCTACAAAAACAAAAGTAGATGAAATGGGTAATACAATGTCTTTAGACGCTCGCGTTGATGCGGAACGAAATGAAAAATTGAAATTTCAAAACGATTTCAATGAAATGCGTATCAAATTCGAAAACGAACAAATAGAAAATGACAGATTGGTTAACGAAATACGCATTGCGAATGATAATTTGCACAGTCTAAGACAAGCCAACAGAAATGCGGAGGCTGCATTTAATGCAATGCAAGATGAGCGCGATACTTTAAAAGACACGAATCGTAATTTTGAAAAACAGTTGGAAGATGCCCAGAGAGATCTTTCAAACGCAGCTGATTGATGGCCTCAGTGCGCAACCAGCACCGGATTTAACGAAACAAATAACTGATTTGAACCAAAAAGCTCTCAGCTCAAGAAAGATTGTAATTCTGAGAAAGATGCATAAATTAACTAATAAAATTTGACGGATGCAGAACCTGGTCACAAACTTACCAAAGATTTGGATGATGAAAAGAAGCGGGCTAAAGATGCGGAAGACTCTCTACAGCGTGAACTCACACAAGCGAGAGTGCAGCTGAACAATAAGTCAGTCGGCCCGATGCATATTCCCAAGGAAAAGGATGATGCGTCCCAAAGGAAATTGAGAGATTGCAGGGTCTGTTGACTACAGAGGCGAGAGAATGTTCAAAAGGCCCAAAAGGAATTAAAAGATTCGAAAAGGATAAACGATGTGATAATTGTGAGAACGCGATTCAAGCGAAAAAATACAGCACAGGCTGACGCATATGAAAAGTCTGAAAATGTAATCGGTTGTATGAAGAAAATACGCAACAGGGGCACAATGGTATGAAAAGCAAGAGCAACTTACCAAGATGGAAGATGATCTTAAACAAGCTGACGAGGAGCTACTCCGATTTCGAAATACAGATGTGCTCTTGGCGGCGGTGAAAGACATTTTCAAAGAGAACCCCTGTAGCGACAGGATGTATTACGTCCTCCGCTTTTCCTCTTTAATCCACAAAATTTCTCGTCATCGTGGATCAGCCCTTAGCTACTGGCAGTAATCAGCTGGCATCTTGCGGAGACCTAGACAGGAATCACGAGTCGAATTCTCGGAGGCTCAGACCATGCCTTCATCGTCAGAAAGTCAAATTCAAGGGAAACGGCACCTGCCAAACAGAGGAAAAATGGCTCAACAGACTTACGCCAGCAAATTCTGAAAAGAACAGCTGACGAATCTAGTCGCCAGATGCGAGGAACAGAAAATAGGGACAGTTCCGATACAGAAAATGAATTGATGGATGACGCCCTGATGGAGGATGAACACCGTCGCCCCAGTAGTACGACCAGCAATGAGTCTATGTCCAGAAATCCTCAGCTGGAGGAATGGCTGAATAAACAGACCCAAATTTCGGATAGAACGACACTTACACAAGAAAGCGTTGTTGAACTTTAGCGAAATTTGTGGAAAAAGACAGCGATAAAACGGTAGGTGGCATGAAGCTCCTTGCCTTTGACGATGCTCATCCGGAAAAAATTCAAAGATGGCTCATGAATGTTGAACAATGTAGAGCCACGAATAACTGGAATGATGAAACAACGTGTCGCAGAGTAATCGGTGCATTCACCGGTCCGTCTTTCAATGGTTTGAAAAATTTTGGAAGGACAATAAAGGCAAATCATGGTCTGATTTCTTTAAGCCCGCTATTGTAGAGCACTTTAACGGCTCGCTGTCTAAGCCGACATTCGCCGAAAAATGAATAATCGCAAATTAGAATTTTATGAACCAGTTCGTGCTTACCTGGATAGTTTCCTCCCATGGTTTGAGGAACTAAAAACATCGGATGAAGAGCAGGTGGAAGCACTCCTTGATGGCGTACAGGAGCATCGACCATGGTTCCGTGAAATTTATAATGCGGCACCTAAAAATTATGCGGAATTTGAGAAGAAGTTACAGGAATGCGAAAAGTTATGGAAGCGCATGAATAAAGATAAGAAGACACCTGAATCAACTCAGAATGCTCCTTCAGAACCAGAAGTGCCGGCAATAATAATAATAATAATTCGAATTATGAAAATCGAGGCGGCCGTGGTGGCTCGTCGCAGAGAGGAAATTATTATTCGAACCGGGAGGCCGCGGAAATTGGCAACAATCGTGGTGGATATTCACGTTCGTACACGGAAACAGTGATTCCGCAGCCGCAGGGCCGGTGGCTCCAATCCAACCCGTCCTGAATGTTCCCCAGCCGCAATTTGTTCCAGTTCCGGTGTATTCACAGCCACCATTTGTTGAACAGCACCCGGTACAATTTGCGCAGACTTTCCCTCAACCAATTCCCATGCAGGCTCCTATGCCTGTCCCAGTTCAAATGATGAATCCAATCATGCCGGTTATGCAGCCGCAATTCCAACAACCGGTGCAGAATTTCGATCAGCAGTACCAACAGAATGGCCCTGCGAATAACAACAATTATGATGGCGGTAATAATCGTGGAAATTACCGAAATAATAATAATAATTATCGCGGACGAGTGGCTATAACAACAATAATAATCGTCAACAAAATAACCAGAATTACCGGCAAAATCAGCAGGCCGGTAGTCAGCCTCCGTTTGATGAACGAAATATCCTGAAGGATAAATGGCGAACAAATCGCGGAGTCGAGATTTGTTTCCGCTGTCATGGTCTTCATCCGCTGCAGGTTGTACGAATCAGTTTGTACTTCCCCGTCAGTATGAGCCATCTGCAGAATTGTGGCACGTTACAATAACCCGCAGCAGCAGAATTAATATGATGGAGTTGGACTTACCGGCCGGTTTGTCCACGCCGCCGCCACAGTGCAATAAAATGGAAGTCAGGACTTTTCGCAATATCCGTTGGCAGATCACGTTTGTTTGTTACCGACGCTTGATGCCCAGGCTTGGTATTCTGTAATTGACATAAATTACCAGAAAGTGAAGACTATGCTGGATACGGGCTCTAGTATTTCTGTTATGTCATTGAAGATGGCGAAAGATTTAAAATTAAATATTCACCGCTGTCCGGATCACATTAAAGGCAGGGTTGTACATACAGCTTATCAAGGGAAGACAGTTGATTGAGCCGTTGTCGTAGTGGTCACGATTCACGAATTTGGGATGGCTTTTGAGCACGTGCTTGTGAGTTCCACTTTCGATAGAGACCACGTTGTTTTAGGTTTAGACTTTTTTAGCTACAAAGCCTTTATTTTAGATATGAATATACGATGACAGCGCCTGTCTCGCGTAGACAGCCTAATGCCGGCATTTTACGTCGTGAAACTCACCTGATGTCTGATGTTATTCGGTCACACGATTTTGATCCATTAATTCCTGTGGGAGTTAAGCCGTCGCCCGCAATCCCAGCGTTGATGTAGCAGGCGCATCGGTGTCGCTAAGGAAGCAAAATTCGTACCGTATGGAGTCAGCTCATTTAATTCTGGCAAAGCTGACCCAGAAATTTGTATTTGCACTTACAAAAAGCGAAGCAGGAGTGGCCGCGTCCAGCCGCGCGCCACCAGTGACAAAAGCGGTTGATGTCCCGGTGAAAACGGAAGTTAAAACTACACCAGTCTACGTAGCTCCGATTAAAAAGGGATCTGACCAGCGTGATGAGGAGTTTGTGCGTAGTGTAGTACAGGAGATGATTCGCCAATATCTCCCTAAAGCAGCTTCTGTCGCTGATGAACCAGTTCGTTCTGCTATTAAGCAAGAGATTAAGGTGGAGAAAAACCCAGAACAAAGTCAAGTTCGTGGGGGAGGCGGTGAAACAATTGTAAATAGTATGCAGTCAAGTTCGCGGGGGAGAGAACAGGCGTCTTCCCAGCCGCCAATTAAAAAGGAAAAAGTTTCGCAGCCGTCTTCGGCAAGCAGCTCGAGCAGTTCAAGTAACTCGTCTTCGGCATCAGTCAGCCCTGTGCCTCCTTCCGGATCCAGTCAAGTTCGTGGGGTGAAGATCCTTGCAACTTCCGATTCAAATTTCGTCGATTGGCGCAGTATTAAGCAGCATCCTGCAGCTCAAAATACCTATACATGGGTGTTCTGGAAATCAGCGAAATCGGTTGAATGTCTTAGCATGGACAATAAATTGCTTAAATGTTATACCTGTTGAGCGCGACCGCAGAGACGTTGATGAAGTCCATGATTATCCCTCTTACATGGCACGCAATCCAGAGTTGAAGAAATGGATGACGCCGATGGATAGGCCGCAGGATAAACAGCTTATTCCCTTCAGAAAAAGATTCCGTGATCCGCAGTTCTGGCGCGAAACTCAACAGCAGTGTGTTGATAGCCGGATGTGGTACAAAATGTACAAGAAACCGTCGCACGCTAATACGAATTTTACCAAATACGAAATTAACAGACTCGTAATATGCGAAGGGATATTGTGCAGAGTACCGGATCATTCTGGTGCATGTCCGAGAATTTACGTGCCGCACCAATGGCGACAGAAATTAATCGCCTGCTTCCACGAAATCTTAATTCATAAGCACGCGTACGGCCGGCATGAAAAGCTATATCCGTACTTGGTGAAATTATTTTACTGGCCGGACTGTATAATAGAAATTGAACGGTACGAGAAGAACTGCGACGTGTGTCGAAACTCGATTAATGATCGCCGGCATTTTGAAACCTTGAAACGCACGGAGCAATTAAACGCACAGAAAGCTACAGGAAAACGTAAAGTTACCTTTTCTGTGGATAACCCGGCACCAGCAGGTGAATTTGAAAACGGTAGCTTCTGTCCCTGCAGATGGATGAAACCCATTAATATCGGCCCGTGTCCGGTCTCCTACGAAGATAAACAGGCGGAGAAGCAAAGAGAAATAAATTCTCAAATGATTAGTAACTCACCGCCGCCGAAGCTAGTCTGAGTTCGTTTCGGAGGATGTCAGAGCGACCTACGATGTTGCGACAAAAATGAATATTAACGAACAGTGGGAAATCTGGAATGACATTCAGAGACAAAAAGCATTGAGCGAATCTGCAGCTGCTAATTCAGCACGACCCGCCGTGGGAAATTACGAGCCATCACCGGAAGGTTCGGGAAGGAATTCCCCTAGGCGTAAAAAGTCCAGTTACAGCCGTAGAATTCGGCGGGAATACGCCGAGCGTGAGGCCGCAAGCCAGATGTCCGCCGAGACAGTGCAGCCGGCACCGGTGCCACAACAACCGACGGCTAAGAATTTGCCCAAACGGTCTCAGGACGTCCGGGAATCTACTGATATCCCGGCATGCGTGTATTCGAAGGATGTCATTGAGCTGGCGTACAGGGACGCCCATCTGAAACAGGCACAAGCACAGGTTGAAGTTAACTCGGTAGAACATGATATTTACCGCTTCGAGCCAGAACCCGGTCCGATTGATTGCTTCAAAATGGAGCTGTTTCCAGCTTCGCCGGTCATAATTCAACCCCATTCGCAGGGAATTATTCGCGCAACGACGTCGATGTCTGACGAACAGTTCATGGAATTTCAAGACGAATACCTGTACACCCAGCCGTTTCTCTACGAAGGAAAAATACCAGAGTCAAATAAAAACGCCGTATTACTCGATGGCGTCTTAACGTTAAATGAGTATGGTAATTGCCGAGTCTGCGTCGTTAACGTTTCCGACAAACCGCTCGTTTTGAATGAAGAAACCAACCTTGGCGAAGTCGCGCTCGTGGACGCAGTTTATCAAATGGACTCTCCGGAGTTCCTGGAGAACTGTCAAGAGGCAATTAGTGGCATTCCCAGTGTAGAAGAAAGTGTCTCAACACCGGAGAAAATAAATGAATGTGTGGCGATGCAGTTGCCGCCACCCGCCGTTAGTGTCGTTGATCCTGAAACCGAAGAAACGTTCGCTAAAATCAAAGTTGGTGATATCTGTCCCAGCAAGGATGAATTAAAAGCAATCTTTTATCAAGCGAAATCAGTTTTACCGACTAAGGCGCGTCCTGTGGGTTGTTGTACCATATATGAGCACTCTGTGGATACAGGCACGAGTTTGCCGGTCAGAACTCCTCCGTATCGCACATCGTTTGAAGACCGCAAATGGCTCCAAGCTAAAACACAGGAAATGATTAAAGACGGTATAATTGAGCCAACAAACTCGGCATGGGGCAGTCCCATATGCATAGTGAAGAAGAAGGATAAATCCCGGCGTTTAACCGTGGATTTCCGTAAGCTTAACGAAAGATTAATGGGCAGCAGTTACCCGCTTCCCAGAGTTGACGACATATTAAATGCCCTCGACAAAGCAACGGTCTTTAGCAAGATCGATTTAAAAAGTGGATTTTGGCAAATTAAAATAAAACCGGAAGACCGGTGTAAAACAACAATGGTTGGCGAAGAGTTCACGTTTCAATACAAAGTCTTACCTTTTGGGATGAAGGACGCGCCTTCGGCTTTCCAGCGCGCCATGGATTTGACGCTTGCAAATATGAAGTGGAGGAACGTGTTAGTTTTTATCGATGACATTATTGTCTTCAGTAAAAATCTGGCTGATCATATGCGAGACTTACAGGAGCTCTTCTTGCGGCTCCAGGAATGCGGCTGGACCATTAATCCTGAAAAGACAGAATTATTTGTAAATTCAATAACGTTCCTGGGTCACACGGTTGACCAGTTCGGTATCAGTACTGATCCAGAGAAGATCCAGGCGGTTAAGGAATTCGGTCCTATTAAAGACAAAAAAAGATATACTGCGTTTTCTAGGCATGGTAGGATATTACCGCCAATTTATTAAGAATTTTCAAGAGATCGCTGAGCCGCTTCAAAAGTTGATTCCTAAAAAAGTTACCTTTGAATGGGGAACGGATCAGTGTAGCTCTGTGGAACAATTGAAGGAGGCCTTGGTGACGGCGCCGGTCTTAGCCCGTTACGACCCGGAGGCTTTGTCGCGTGTTATCGTCGATGCAAGTACTATTGCTGTGGGTGCAGTTCTTATGCAATGTCCCAAGGATAAACCAACTGATGTGCCGACGAACTGGCGTCCTATCGCGTATCTAAGCCGCAAGTTGACTGAAACACAGAAAAGACTGTATTTCCCTACTGAGCTTGAAGCTTACGCGGTTATCTGTGCTTTAAAGAAGTGGAAGCATTATTTGTCTGACTATCAGTTCGAAGTACAAACCGATCACCAAGCGTTAGTGTTTTTAAATAATATGCGCGATGCCGCTGGCCGCCTTGGGCGCTGGGCGTTGTATATCCAGCAATTCAATACTAAGCCTGTTCACATACCTGGCAAAGAGAACGTTATTGCTGACGCCTTGAGTAGAAACCCAGGAGAGCAACCGGAACCCGACTCTGACGATTCGGATATCGAATTTGACTATAGGCAAACTTACCCTTTCGCCGGTGATGCCGCGATGATCGAGTGTTGTTTCGCTATCCTGGAGAGAGATTATGTGGATATCCGCTTTGAGATGATGTCGGCCGAAGTTAAAGCTATTCCAGAGGAAGACATGAAAGCCTTTGATGAGGATAAGGTGCAGAAGTTGATTACTGACGATAAGGCTTCTTACTGGGCTGAAGAGCAGTCTCGAGACGCGAGGATTGTCAGATGGCGGCTGCTCCTAGAAAATAAAAAGGAAAAGATGTCAGAGCACGAGAAATTACACCTAAATAAATTTGTAGTGAAACAGGGCGTTGTATACTACAAGTTTGAATTAAACCGGAAGATCTATTACTGTATGTATGTACCTGTTCACTGGCGGCTTCAGTTCCTTCAGGATAACCATGATTCCCCGTTAGCAGCACACTTGGGCGTCCTGGCCACCTATAAAAGGATGTACAAGTATTTTTATTGGCCCCGTATGTTCGAGTCTGTTAAAAGTTACTGTGCCTCTTGCCCGGCGTGCCTTGCACAAAATCCTCTTGCTACGGCACCGGCCGGTGCTCTCCAGTCCAATCCCACCGTTCCTCCTCGGTTAGTTTGGGCAATTGACGTTGCTCCGGCTCTCCCAACGACGGAATCTGGAAATAAAAACATAATTATTGCAGTGGATTACGGGAGCAAATACATTGTGGCTGAGGCAGTTGAGAGAAATGATGCCGCCACATTGGCGTTGTTCTTTTATCGCCGCATTCTCACAGTCTTTGGCATGCCTGTACACATCACCTCAGACCGCGGCAGTAATTTCATGTCTGAGATGTTTCGGGAGCTTCTTGCTCTCGCAGGTGTTGCTCACGCACCGACGGCATCAGGCCACCAGCAGGGTAATGGTCTTGTTGAAAAACGCGTAGGGGAAATCAAAAAGGCGCTAGCCAAGTATGTGAATGAGCAGCAAAGTGACTGGGATATATTCCTCCCAGCACTTTGTGCTGCCTTTAACAGTAAGGTTGTGGAGCGAACGGGCCGCTCACCATTCTTCATGATGCACGGCACCGAGATGCGCTTACCGATAAATAACTTCCTGCCATTCGAAGAGGATTTTGTGATTCCTGCCCATGTATATGTACAGCAGATGCAGCGCGGCCTTGGTGAGGCCCTGGATTTAGTGAATGCTGAAGAGTTTCGTCATAAGCTTAAAGATAAAATTAGATATGATGCAAATATTTCACATGTGTCGTATAAACCAGGGGATCAGGTTTTGGTATACGTGTTACATCGCAAAGTGGGGAAGAATCCATCCCTTATGCCCCGTTGGACTGCTGGATGGGAAATCGTGCGTCAGTCAGGGCCAGTGCATTATGTAGTAAAGAGTAATCGGCGTGGAAATGTCAAAACTGACACTGTACATGTCAGCCGTTTAAAGCCGT
The DNA here is from genome assembly GCF_019649055.1 of Paramacrobiotus metropolitanus. NCBI lineage: Eukaryota > Metazoa > Tardigrada > Eutardigrada > Parachela > Macrobiotidae > Paramacrobiotus > Paramacrobiotus metropolitanus. The sequence continues at coordinate 22,270 of NW_026570603.1, read as the reverse complement.
ATAATTTCCGTGACGTCGATACTATTCTGCAAGACGAGCACTTACCGAAGTTGCTCGATTGTGTGGAGAAGGAATGCCCCGATGAGTTAGTTGAGGCGCCCGCGCCGCCGCCGGTGATTCCATCCGTTGACTCAGCATCGTCGCGCCTTGATGCTGAGTACGCTGAATATCTGGATAACCAGATGGAAGCGGTTCCATTGCTTAAAACCCGCTCCGGGCGTGTGGTGAAACCTGTGGAAAGACTTGTGAACCAGATGAACGACAAAAAGCGTAAAAGAGACCCGTCGGCTGATGCTAAAAAGCGTAGGGTCACAAATAATAGAGAACCGGCTATTCTGAATGTATCCCAGCCGGGAGAGAGATTATCTGAACCAGTTGCGCCGGTGGCCAGTGATACTCTATCAATTACCTGTAACGCAATGGAGATTGGGCCGGCACAGCCACAAAAAACCTCTCGTGCAGTTGTAGAAGACAGAACTCTCCCAGTCCCCGCTTGGGCACGCCCAATTGAGCAGTTTTGGCCACAAGGTGTAATATCCGATGACGCCCTTGATAAGCAGGAATTCTGGAGGTATCGCCAGATGGAGTGTAGTGACATGATGTTGTGGGACGCCGTTGTTGATGGAGACTGCACTCTTGAGGAATCCGCATACTCGGCCTGGCATCTTCCTTTGGTTCTAAAAGTAAACGGCATTATTTGCCATTACGGAGAAAAACAGGACATTGCAAAAAGAGTACCCAAAATTCTCATTCCTTATCAATGGCGTAAAATTTTAGTGGAGTCTGTACATCGGCGGTTGTTGCATAAGTATAACAGTAATATTACGCCGTATGATTACTTGTATAGAAGTCTTCGTCTCTTCTGGCCGGAAATGAGACGTGACTGTATTAATTTCATAAAAATCTGTACCTTATGCAATAACGATTAAACAGGCCGAGCGGCCGTGTAAATTTGTACATTTACTTTATTTTATTTTATTTTTGAACTCTAAGAATTGAAATTTTATTCCTTAATGCATTAAAGCTGTCTGGAAAGTTCCCAAATCATTTGTACGTACAGATCTAGTGCGTGTAGTCGCCATTGGATAGTCCGCGGTGACGTAGCAGCGTTCGTTGCCCTCTCCTGGATATCAGTCGTGTAGGAAGCTGCTTGTAGCTGATTGCACATGAGATTTTTACCTGCAAGATCAGTGTCATTCAGTTGTCGTTCTCAGTCTTGTGCGAGGCTTCTTATTCTTTACTTTGTTTTTGCCTCTACCAAATTCTGACATACCGCTGCAATGCATCGTCCGAAAGTGCCGTCACATCCCTCTTTTCAACATGAGGATACCACCAGTTCCTCCGAGGATTCAGTGCAGGTTTTGGCAGATGTCTTGGCCGATGTTCAGCCGCCAATGTATCCCGATCCTCATGTTGGATGGCCTGAACCAACGTTTGAGTGGTCCCATCTCATGGTGGATTGTGGCCTTCGTCCGTCTCCGTACGACTATGCTCGTGGAGGAAAGAGTTATATTCCCCCGTCTGGTTTGATCATCAATCGTCCCTACAATCCGGACAGAGATTATGTGGAGTTGCATCCGGAGACTCGATTGCGCTTCCGCGGCAAGATCTTTCATAATGGTTCGCAGATGACGGTGGACAAATATAACCGTTTTGTCCACACTCTGGATCTGTCAAAGGACGCACACTATGCATTGTTACGTTACCTGCGAGTGGACTTCCGCCAAGGATGGCTCATCGGGCAAATCGTCTGCGAACTTCGTCGGAACCACGGCATTAATGTGGTGCGCAATCCTGTCGAGTTTCTCACTGCCTTGGATTATGTTCCGGGGGAAACGGGAGATCATGGTGCCGTTGTCACGCTCGTGGACGCGTATAACCAGCATATCGAGGAACTGGTTTCCAATATTGACGAGGATCACCGCTTGGAAGCGGAGCAGCGCTACTTCGAGCGTTTGAATGCAGCGGATCCGCGCTCGGCAGCTCAACAACAGCAGCACTTGCAACAAACTCGTTGGCTTTTGCATGAAGGACAGGAGAAGCGCGGTCCTGGTAAACTGGATGCTTCGATTGCCAAGCGCCATCGTCCACGCCGCGATGATGACGATGATATGGGCGCTGCGGTGTAATGAGGATTTCCCCTGCAATCACAGCCCTGTTGTAGTGCTCTCTTACTTAGCCTCTGTATTTTTCGTTTTACGGAAGAACATTACCTTCAGTGTTGGGCATGTTATTCTAAGTTTATAGAATCCTGTAACAGAATCTGTTTTCCGTTTACAATTAGCTTTTTAACGTTATTTTTACAGCCTGTGCAACGTGCAGTTATTCTATGAAGTGGCTTACCATTCATTCTCTGGAGCGCAGATTTGGCTGTTCAGCAGTAAATCAGTTAAATTAGACTGTTTCGGTTATTCAAATCAGAATTTGGCAGATAATCCGTCGAAAAACGATTTAACATACAAAATGACAGTTTAAAATGCAAATCTTCACGTTCGAACATGTAAACAATTTTGTCGCTGTAGCAACCGCCCGTGTGTCGTTAAATGTTAGGGCAGTGGCAGTCACGTAGTGCACAGCTGCTTCCAGTCTGCACAGCTGCGGTGTGTCAGCAGTTTTCCTGTTTAGTCTTGCTTTTTTACATTTTTAGCTGCAGCTTTAAATTTTCAGACCTTTGCCGTCATTTCTCTGTTTTAAATCTCTGCTCTTTCATACAATGGAGATGGAATTTTACAAATCAGAGCGCGGGCGTTTGATTTGCGCGGAACAGGATGATAAGAAACGCCGTAAGTTTGTCAAGTTCTCTGAATCTGTTGCGTATGTTTCTGCGAACCAGGAACACATTGCTGAGTTTGTGTACTTTTGGCGTTCCTTGGTTGGACCGTATATTTCTATTTCGGAGCTTTGCAAGCTTTCTAATTCCGAAATTATGGCCTTAACTTTTGTAGAACCCGAGCCATTGGATTTCGAGGCTCAGGTGGCTTTGGAGATTGAGAACATCCGCCAGTCGGAGTCGCAGATGTATTACTTGAAGATCGGGTTTATTCTGTATCCCGACACTCCAGTCCGACGTGAAGCATCTGAACGCCTGCGGAAGGAATTTGGCTTGCCATCCCTATTTAACCCGCCGGAAACTTTGCGTGAGCGTCATCAGCGCATGCTAGAACACAACAAGCGAGTGATGGAAGAAGAGCTTTGTTGTGTCGACTGCGAGAATAATGGCCCAGGCTCATGTGGTCGTATTCTGTACACCTTGGATGATGATGAGCCTGTTCCAAATATCTGGGGATCTGGCAATCTCGAGGACTGGAAGGAGCCAGACTTAGACGTGGATGACTGGTGGGCGGAGAACAAGCTGGATTTTAAGGATCCGACGGAATTCTTGCCTGCGGATATGCTGTGGGTGGATGAAGATTTCGGCCCTGACCCTACGCCCAAGAAGAAGCGTAAGCACGTCGTAGTGCAGCGCCATGTTCTCCGTGGCATTCCCCACAGCTACTGGAAGTGAGGACTTTTGCCAATCGGCCGTTCGTGAGTTTAAATTGCGGTTTGAGATTTAATTTAACTTTGTATGGGCCCTTTTGTTAAATCTCTGCTGTTCTGTGCCTTTTTGCGCGTCTTTAATCATGTCTCAGCGTGGCTCGCTCAATCGTGTATAATTTCATAGCTGCTGCGTTTTGAGCGTTTAAACTGAACGCTGCCTTGCTCTTCCTCCAGTTGTGATCGAGCCTATTGTTCTGGCTCTGTTTTGTGAATTTTGTATCGATAGCATAATGCTGTGGATGTTGCGGTAATTTTGTGGAAGTTTAAAGCATTGAAACAGGTTTTAAAACGTTCGGAAAATCCTGCATTTTATGAATTAAAAGTTGTAAATTGCTGAGTGTATATTATCTTAATATACACACTCTAGTGAAGTGGCTGACAACGTCTAGAAGTGTGGCTGCAATACACACGCTCTGCCGTAGGCCGTGTGTTAATGGACTTCGCTGGTTACGAAGTATGCGGTCGCCAACACGGGCGGTTGTCAAAATCTTATCCTGAATGTATCCCAGTGTGCATTTCAATAAAGTTTGTGTTACGTTATTCTTTTCTATTTATCCGCTTAATATTGCTGCTATAAATTTCTGTTTCATTTTGTTATCGCATTGTCGCGGTTTTCGCATTATTATGACCCCTCCAGCTTCGGAGAAGAAGAAAGCGGCCAAGCAGGCGCTGGAGAATCGTGTTACGGCATGGACGGAGACTGTGGCGCAGAAGATGGCTGAACGCTCAGAAGCTCAACAACGTTTTGAGCGTGGCAGACTCGCAGTCAAGGAAGCCGTGACCAAGCTTCCACCTAAGGCTCCTTGAAGCCGTGTGGTATCGCGGAAGGGACTTTCCTCTGGCAGATTCCGTACAACAATGGTAGAATGCCTTGTGTGGGGACAGCGTGCGTGATAATACGCGTGGGTGGATTTTGTACGCCTTTTATTCTCTTATTTTTGTATCCGTACTTGCTCGCCAGATCTCACATGATCGACCTTTTAGTTTTCTGTTTTTATGTTTATCGGGATTCGTTTAGTTATTCCTTAGTTTCGTTCTCCCTTTCCCTCGATAGTTGTGTATCACTCGCACACTATTGACTTTGCGTTTTATTTTGTTGCGAGCTTACCCGGTTGTTCACTATGCAGTGTGCGAATTTAATAAAGTTTACGTAGTCGCCGTCGCTCCTGTGTGCTGATAAATCTAGAATGGTGAAATACGCAACCGCTCGAGACTACACTTCCGTTAGCACATCGTGTTGCTTGGCATGTAGCCGGTCACCTGGGTGGGCAGCCTGCTTGCACATTTACCATGTTTGTGGCGTAGTTTTGTGGTTGCCTTTGGCGTTGCCCTTAATAATACTCTTACGTAGAGCGACCCCGCTAGTATAGTAGAGGCTTCCGTTGCTTCGTCATTGGAGGTCGGAGGTTCCAGTCCACATAAAAATGCGATTTTCTAAATATCCTTCTTTTTGGATCTTATTCTGTCAATTATTATATTTTTATTCATGGGACTTAATATGCGAAATATTGGGTGAATCACCGTTGAGAGGCGTCGATACGAGTACTGACACTGTAAGCAGTGTTATTAACACTATTTCTGCCGATGACTCTTGTAGTCGACCGGTTAAGCTGTGAGGACAATACCAGGCGAATCCGTTTACCTACTGCTGGCCCTGGGTTCAAATCCACAAAAATTTAAAAGCATTTTCTTAAAACCTTCTTTTTCGTGTCTAAACTTTTGCATTTGGTTGTACTTACACATTCGTTGTGATACCGTTAATTCTTTATTAGTTTTCAGCGAGCGGCACATAGTTGTACAGCCTTTCCCGTGCGGATTTTCGTGTTTTGCTGTGAGACTTCGTAGTGTAGTGGTTGTCCGCCTTGTCTCCGCTACGACTCGGTCAATTTAGGGCCTTGGGTTCGAAACCCTTGCAAGTAATGCACATTTCTTTAAACCTTCTTTTTTGCGTTTTATAATGTCACAGTGCCATCGAATACGTATTACGGTTGACCGCTGTAATTTTTCGATCATTTCCGATGAGCGTATTCAAAAATGACTGTTGTAGAGCAGCGTAGTATAGTGCTTTGCACCGTTGAACAGCAGCAACGGGGAAATGAAACGGTTGCGGGTTCAAGTCCCTTACAACTAGTTTGCAATTTTGAGAAACTTACTTTTTTCATTCTATATTTTGTTTTCGTCAGTCCCAGAATGTCAGAATTAAACTCAAAGAGCTGGGCGTAAAATTGTATACACACTCAATGGTTAACATTGCACTTGGCCGTATGTTTGTCTGTATTCGAATGACTTTGTAGTTCAGTGGCTATGAATGATGGCCATTCGCCTCATGTTCTACCTCCTAAACGGCTAGTCTTAATCTCAGGGTTGCATGCTGCATGTTGAAAACTACATTTTTCCTGCCCTATATTTTTGTACCATTGTGGGATGAAGAGTTAATCGTTTGGTGCCTTATTGCAGTAGGGTTAAATATACACGACATGGCGCTTCCGGTGTTGAATCTAACTCGGCTTTAACGTAGAGTACCTTGTGGCGTAGTGGCTAGACTGAGAATCCATACCGACCCGCTTCTTACAAAGTCTAGGGTTCGAAATCCTAAAAGTTAATCCGTTTAATTTAAAAACCTTCTTTTTTCGGTTTTATATTTTTAAATTTATATGCAGTATTATGTTGGCTTCGAGATTGGTAATTTTATGGTCATTCCTGACGAGTGAATTTCAAGTTTAAACTTCGTAGATTGTAGTGGCGTAGTGCACTGAACTGTTGAACCACAACGACAGGTGCAATGAAGGTTCCGGGTTCGAAACCCCTTGAAATTAAAATTGCATTTTCTGACATCCTACCTTTTTGTTGCTATATTTTTACTGTCACTCTTGTGGAAATATTTCCGTTGTCGGCGCGAATTCTGTGTTCATGATGGTGGTGAAATCTTAAAATTATCAGCTGCTGCAGCGGTGAATTTTCACTACATCGCGGATGTTTGTAGTACAGCGCCTTTGGTGATTGCCAAATTAAAAGCATAATGTGGTATAGCCATGCTAGCGTATGGGCAAGAGCAGGATTTAGTTGTCCACCTAGATGCAAGGTTCAATCCTGCGTGAATACAGATTTTGCGAGTGTTAAGAGTTTCTCTCCATTCTTTTTTCCTTTCTGTGGTGATTCCTGTTACTTTATTTCCCGGATGGAATAATAAAATTGTTTTTAGCATTTGATTCACGGGCGCAGCTGTGATAATTGATTTTAAACTGTTTATTTGTCACTCTGCACTGGAATTCACTGTCGTTACGGTTGCGCATTCTGTTACACCGATTTTATTGCGGTTATTCAAATGCTGCATAAATCCAAATTAAAAACTCGATTTAAGATCTGTCCGACCAGCAAAATTAATGACTATATGAGAATCTGTACGGAATTATGAGAATTGCCTGTTAAAACATTGACGAGATTAGTTCAACGAGATCAAAAGATTAAAACAGAAGAAATAACAGTCGGCCGAATTTTAGAACAAATTATCAGATATGTTACAACCGCTGTTAATCCAGATCCAAGTTCTCCTTCGCAGTTTTTAAGTTAGCAAGACGCTGTTCTAGAGCCTCACGGATATACGCGATATGTTTAGCATCCATCGTCGCTCGAGTCTTCAGCGTGTTTACCAGCGCCTTGCAGTTATCCATAATATCCTTCTCTCGTTCGACTTGTTCCAGTAATTTGTCGATTGCGTCTGGCTTCTTAACGGCATCCGGTTTTGCAGTGCTCACTTCATTGTCAGGCTTTTCGGCCTTCTCTTTGGTCTTCTGGCCTTTCTTTTCGGTATCTGTATTCTTTGATCGGGGGACATATTTAGGACGGCCGCCCGTAGCTTTCAGCTGAGTCAGCGTGATAATTGGTTCTCTCTCAATGCGTCCGTCTTTGCTTGCCCGGATTACCAGATTTACGTTAGTGGTGTTGTTCTTCTCGGGCTCGATTGCGTCCAGCCGCTCCATGACGCCATCGACAACCAGATTCCCGTCTTGTCCCACGTAACCAAAGCTGCAATCGGCGACATGCTGTTTGGTCTCCTTGCCGTTTACGATAACCTTCATGGTGCCCATTTTGATATCTACAATTTAAATCACCTTGGTTAAATTACGGCAGACAACGTGATTTCCGGTTGGCGGCGTTGCTGTGCTGTTTTAAAGTGTAAGTATCAAGAATGCTACTTCGAAAATACAGTAATACTCACTGATGGTCTGGGCCAGAGTGGTGCAGAGACAGCAACCGCGAATGCTTCGTAGCCACAGGTCGATGCAGCTGTCCACGAAAAGATTCCCGTAGACGACGACGACATGTTTTTGGTTGACCAGTTGACGCAGCCCGCGCTCCAGCCAGTAGTCCACGTCTTGTAGATGCACGTCGAATGTACAGATCCAGTGTTGGATTTCTGTGCGTGACATGGCATAACGGCCGTGGTAAAGAATTACGCGAATCATCCGACGAAACTTGCTAGTTGTGTCGATTACTTTCGTCTCTGGATCACGGTTATTTTTCACTTCCTCGGCCACCTCGAGCACGAAACGTCCATCGCGGCTCATCTTCTTGAGCAAGATACCAGCGTTGATAGCGTCGCCGAGGAAGAAATCTACTCGTTCTTCCGTGAAATCATCATGCATTTCCACAACGAATTTCTTGATAGATGACATGTCCACATAATATCCCGTAATGTCAGCTTCAAGAATGCACGCGTGGGCTGCCGTATGCATCGCCAATTGTCGACGGTCTCGGATGGTTTCATTTGGCTGTAGAGACTCTGCCATGGCAAACTGAACTGATTCGCGAGTTCGTCCCTTCCAGTATTCATAGTGGGCAATCGCATCTGCTTCCGGCGATGGTAGAGGCTCTCCAGTTGGTCCTACAGGCTGTCCTGACATGATGGTCCAGTGAAATAATCCAAATTAAATGAAATAAACAAGAGGAATAGGGTAGTAAATGACAAACAGAAAATCCCGTCACCACAAAAGGATAAATATTGTAGGGTTCTTCAGGTTATCAAAATAGAATGAACAGCTGACATTTTCTGTGCTGCTGTACCGGCATGCTGTCGCGTGTCACCCGCTTCGAACAGACAGTGTGTTAGGGAACTGTACAGTTTCCGGTCTGTGTTCTGAATATTTCCCAGCCGCGTGTTTTCATCCTGGCTTTTCTCTTTTATATCCCTTTAATCGTCATGATTTGTATGTTTTATTAAAATTCGGTTTTTGTGGTGGAAATTTACAAATCCCCGGAGAATTGATTGGTCTCCTGTGTGTTCTACGCCAAATGATCATAGTGGCTTCAAAATTCGCAAAATTCAGTCTGTCGCCTGTCAACCGCCTGGTGGTATACTCAATGAATTCTGCATTTCCAGTGTCGGTGCCAGTGTAGATTGTCTGTGGTGCTTTTTCTCTGCACTCCAGTCCTTCCATTTTTCTGCAACAGCTGGTATCCGCTTGTTTTGTTTTCCTATCTTTTCACGATTAATTTGTCACTTTTACGTTTTGAGAATGTCGCCTCCCGCGAAGAAAGCGACTGCGAGGAAGACTGTGTCTCGTACACCGCGCCCGAATCGAGCAACAGCGGGATTAAGTTTTGGTTATTCTCCGGACAGTGATGAAGCCCGTTCTTCGTCGCGTGTCACTCGATCTCGCGTCTCTCGTCGTACTTCCGCGCAACCAGTGTTTTCTGCGCAATCTTCTGGGTCATCGGGATCGGTGAGTGAAGCAGAGGCTCAGCAACCTTCAACGAGTTGGGCAGATGCAGTAGTCAATGCTTTGCAGCGCCGATATGATGCACAGCGGCGACGTACAATCTTACGACGCAATGCTGCTGTGGTTCGCCGTCAGGCCCGCCGCGGATTATTTGCTGCCAGTCCTGACGTTGAGATTCGTCAGCCGTCACCAAAGAAATTGCAGACGCAGGCTGAAAGACAGTTGGGTACTCCAGACCTGTCTGAAGAGGAGCCATCGTCTTCCGAGACTCCGTCTGTAAAAGCAAAGCGAGGTATTGTGCCGTGTTTGCCGTTGTTGTGGTTTTTATGGAGTCGCTCGTTGTTCACTTGGTTGCCTTACGCACACGTTGCTTCTGGAAAGCCCTGTTTTCAATTACTTGATATTCGCTCTCTGTGTTGTTGCTTTAAGCTTTCTCGCGACTGGTGTTGCAGCTGTTACGCTCAATTTAAGCCTAGGCTTATGGCTATTTTTGCTGTATTTAGATGAGGATCATTTGCGTAAAGGCGGAATTCTTTATGTGCCGCATAACCCGGACGCACCACGGCCGGTCTTCAAAACTAAGCAGACGGCTCGCAAACGAGCACATTCCGGAGTGTTTCCAAGAATGGCTATCGCGGACAAGCAGGGTGAGATGGCAATTACAAAAGCCTATTTCTCCGGTTTAAATCGCTTTCATCCTCGCTTCCCATCCATTTTTTATTAATCAATCGTTATGTGTGGCTACTCGGAAATTACCTTCGTTAATTGCATTAGAGCTGCGTCGCCAATATCTATACTTACATCCTGTTTTTGTTGGATTGTTTAAAGAAATCGCCAATCGCCAGAAGGCGGATGCAGCTGCGCGTCAAGCGGTTGTTGATGCGGGTGCTGTGGAAAATGCTGAACCGCAGCCATCCACTTCTGCTGGACCGTATTATTTTCGTACCCGTGGTCAAAAGCGCAAGTACAAGGAGGTTTCACCGTCCTCGTCTTCGGCGCCAAGCGAAGTATCTGTCTCGGATGATGGGGAAGATCGTGAGGATCCTTCGGCCGTGTTATCCCCTGAGCAGAATGCTAATGTCGAAGCTGACGAGAATGTTGATATGGAAGTTGATTGTCAGAATGACGATGGATCCGATCTGGACAAAATGGATGTTGATCCGCTGCCTTTTATGCAGCCGGTTGTTCCAGCTGTGCCACCTGTTGCTGCAGTCGCTCGCGAGGATTCACCTGAAATTGCGGAACCGACGGTTTATGCTCAGCAGCAGCCGCATTCTGATGAATTGTGAGTTTTCCATTAATGATTTCTTATCCTTCATGCTGTACATTTTTGCCAGAATTTGATGATCTGTCATTTCGTTTTTGATCTTAATTTGCATATTAGCTGGCCAAACTTTGTGATTTGTTTTTGATCGGTAGCCTTCATTGTACAATTTAAGGCATTTTGCGTTTATTTTCATCCAATTTTTATTTTTCAATTTTACGCGCTCTGAGTCATTGAACTGGTCGTTTAATATTTTTGCCGCTGTGCCGTGGCTATCAGTGTTAAATCTCTCATTGTACCTGGATAGATCTGATCTTTGATTTCGTTGCATTAAAAGGATATAGCGCGAAGCGCTGATTGGCTGTTTTTCTACCTGTATGGAATCTTCCGCACTTTAAAATTCGCTCCAGCAGACGGGTATAAAATCACTTGCGCGTAGTGTGCAGAAATCGGCATTGTGGATTTTTCGTTTCGGCACCAGTGGTGTATTAGATTCCTTGCTTTTCTGAATGTGATTTTGACGCTTTTCTCTCTTTACTTTTAGCGTTAAAAGGTCACTAGTTTTCATTAGTTGGGCATGCCGCCTATTGATCCTAACCGAGCTTTGATAAGCTGGTTGACGCTATTTTCATTCATCCTCCAACCAGCAACAACAGTATAATGCCGGTTATAATCACCGAGGAAGGGTGGAGCCCGTGGTGCTTACCGTGGCAACTTTCGTCCGTACGGCCGAGGAAATCATCGGAATTTTGGAGACAATAACTTGCGTCGTGGAAACGATCATTGGCGTCGTAATGGCCGACCTCTGGGCGCACCGGAAGTTATTGAAGTACCTGATGGAGACGCTCACCCAGTTGCTCCAGTGGAAGCTGCCGCCGCAGACATGGAGGTTGACGACCCGGGCAACCAAGCAGCGAATGCACCGAATCCGGTCCAAGGCAACGGAAATGTGGCTGCAGGTGAGCCCAATGGTGTCAACCCTGCTGTCAATCTACATGGCCCACCAGCCTTGAATGCCGTTGTCGTTCCTCCGGCTCTCATTCCACCTGTGCAGGCCCCGGCTAACGCTGAATTTCCCGGTTTGCCACCAAATGTTGTGCCGCTACCTGAAGTACCGATTGTCCGCGATGCCCGCGACCGTTCTCCAGCTGATCGCCCACGTGCGCCGTCTGCGCCTTCCGGTCCTGTTGGTTCTGCCGAGCATAATTTTGTGCCTGGCTATTTGGCCCAGCAGCAGCAGCGGGGATTGGATGCTGATCGTCGACGTCAGATGGCTGCGGAAGTTTCTCGCCGTTTGGATGCCGCTGCAGCGTCTGGCTCTGGCATTACTGGTCTCTTTTCATTGGCTCCCAGTGCTGGCAAGTAACCTTGACTCACCTTTGACATTGACCTTGGTTGCTTTCTTTGATCTCATATTATTACTGGCTTTGTTGCATTGCCTTGACTCTTGATTTTGTTGCCTTTTACTGGTTTACATTATTGTATTAGTGCGCTAGTAGATTGCACTCACCATTTTGATACGCTTATTTGTAGCTTGTTTGTTGTTGTTGACATTTGTTGCTATACGATGTGATTTGTAGTACTCGAGAATTCGTAAGAATACTACTGGTTGTTGGTTATCGCGGTCTCGTTCGTTTAATGCATAGTTCTACAGAATTGCACACAATCACATTTAAGATTTTAATTTCACAATTAATAAAGCTTTATGCCGTATACTGTACATACAAAACACCATCCCAACTCAAACGGCACAGTAACTCATAGTTCGCCTTCCTGGATCCTTGGACCTCCGCCCTGCCAAACCCGTGGACTTCCGGATGCCTCTTTGTCAAGGGTTCCACACACTAACTCTCTGGAATCGCGGCGTACAGTCACATTGGGCATCGGATGGACGCGTGGATTGTGCGGTGGATCGGGATCAGGATGGATGGAAGTGCACAATCGCACTGGGATGTTGCGGGATGGATTGTTTATTTTGGCACGGCCAAGCATCGTTCGTGGGGGTGACGTATGGGAGTAGGATCATACGCCGGATGTACGTACGGATGCTGACTGTCCGCCTTCCACCTGCAACACAACGGATAATCTAATCAATCAATGCTGTGATTTGCTGTTCTCTTTTACTAGCGATGTATATGATGTCATAACGCGAAGTCTATATAAGTTCTGGTGATGCCTAATATCAGTATCAGTAGTCTGAGATTTACTTCTGAGACTGCTTCTAATTACAATTTCCTAGCGTTGTGAACTGTGATGTGAATTGGATAAAGAGACAGCAATACTTGTTCCTACTGAAGTGCATAGTTGTTCCCGGATTATCGCTTAGTATACAGGTTTGCTCGTGACACAATCGTCCTAGCTCTTGCCGATCCTCACAGGACTTACGACCGGAAGTTGTGGTTAGAGTGTTCCTGAGGGATTCCTGAGTTCCTGTGTTCCCGACTCGTTCGTCTTATCTCCACCATAGTTCTTCTGTTACAGTTTGAGAGTATGAGTGCCTACCGACTGAGCATTACAGGCGTGGAAGAGTAAAGATTGTTCATGGAGCCTTAATCGGCGTGAACGCTTATACACGACAGCAGTACTCAATAAATCCTCCGGTTGAAATTGTGGATAAACGTTAGAATGGCACCAGATTCGGAGGTTGTGGTTGAGTGGAGGTTGTGTTGTATACCGATAGAATGAATGTGCATGCGGCTGACATGTTTACGTAGGGATATTGCAATTTTTCGAGTACTGTAGTAGTGTAATTCATGTTTCGTTTTCGGAACACAGAACAGTGGCAGTGCCGAGGTGCTTGTCGGCATGCTGAAGTGATCCTCAGTGAGATTCGAAAATTTTATGGCGCTGTATTACTGTAGTAATTATGGAGAGGCTACTGTTTGTGTCAATGTACTCGTACATGTGCTTGTGTTTGTAGCGTAATTAAAAATTAATTAATGAGATAGTTACAGATAGATATCTGTCTTAAAAGCCAGAAAACACATGAGAAAGCGGTGAACACAGAACAGTGTGATTCGCAGCAACCCTAATAACTTATGGTTGCATGATGCCGGAAACGCTGATTGTGAAAATGGATAAGTGTTCCTCTTGGGCGATAACCGCGCGAGGCGGTCAACCCCTGACTGGATCTATTGTCGGGATGCCAATCTTGGTTGCATGCTCAGTACGCCACGTAGACGCATGTCTTGCAATTCGGTAGAACGTCCAATACCTGTACAAGCGTAGAGTTAGCGCTGCCGCTATATAAACGACGGATTTTGTTGGCAGTGCGACTTGCAGTCTGATCTTCTTCCTCTTGCAGTCGAGAATTTTCGTTATTAGCGTAGTAACACAGTGACCGTAACCTTTTACTCGTCTATTAATGCACCAGCCTTATTTCCTCATTCTATTTGCTCCAAATATGGCATTCGTGAGCGATGCAGCGGGAAAATTAGTTTGCGTGGCTGCCATGCCTGGGGCAGCAAATCAGGCGGGGGCTTCACTGCGAGCGATCATATTTGAATTTGATCAAGGTCAGTCAGTCGGGCTCTGGGATTTTGCCTATTGAAATTTTTGATTCTTACAAGTCGACCTTTCCGTTTTCAGTAAACGTAGTAGGTTATCTTTAATTCTCGTGTTCCACAATTTTTCGTTATGTAAAGGAATTTCTGTGAGGCTTAGCTTGGTCATGGCCCGTTAGCTAACTGATGTAGCGTCTCCGAGTAGTCTAAAAGTAACCTTTAGGTCTCCGCGCAGAGCATCCTGTAATCTTTACAGCTTGTTTCTTATTGACGCTGTCAGGAATTTTTCTCGAAAAAATTGATCTGGGATTAGACTTATTAATTTCCGAGCGTGAATATTATCCAGCGGTTGTTATGTTGCCGATGCACAGCGTGGTTGTCTGTATCAGACTGTACTGTATCTTGTAGACTGCATGTGTAAAAATCTTTACAACTGTACTCTACTAGGCAGATTAATTTGTCCGGTACCATTTAACCCGAGAGACTTTGTTTGCTTTTTTTTATATTTAACAATTTTAACTGTAAACTTGTCAAGTAGTGTACCAGCGCTAGCATTTTTTGTTATTTGGAAGGCTGTTGCTAATAAACTATCTGTATAGAATAATTTTTTCTAAATTGAGGTAAAATTAAGCTTTCGAAAAGTGTTTAAAAATCAGCTAAGTAGATGAGAAATTGTGGCTGTTAACGATAAAAAATTATCATAATCCGCCATTATAATAGCAATCAAGGATGTCGAGGATGAAAGTGTAACCTTGTGGCATGTGTTGCAGACGCGGATATTCCGGAAGCTCCAGGTACGGAGGCGTTTTTAACTGCGCTCCATCTTACCGCTGATATGCGAAACCATTTCGAGGGCTGGCGAAATGTTATCGGAGAAGGCCAAGCGCGCTACGTTTATCTTCGTCCGGATCACCTCATAGGCAATCAGGCCGCGCTACTCAATTCTATACGGTAAATGCACATGTATTGAATTATGGAATTTGTTTTGAAAATTATTATTGAAAACCTTATTGTTAAGAGTTATTGTTTGAAATTTACAGTGAGTAAGATAGCAGGTACTAACTTACAGCTATAGTTCTCTAATTACTCTATTACTTCGACAGTGTGGTAACAATATCAAGGCCTATTTCCGGTTTAAAAAACAACGTTTACAACAGTGCCAATGACAGTCGGAGCATTTCCTCATTAATTGCTCGAGATACGTTATGTATTAAATACTTAATAGTTGATACTACAAATATTGCCAGTTTGTAGCAATGCTCTTTCCGATTTTATTGATTACTGTCTTAGCTGATGTTCCCTAACCAACTTATAGGTGTCAGTACCAGCAAGTTTATTCAAACCTTTTGCGCGTAAATTCTAGTCTCTTTATGCTTATGGCAAGCTTATGGTTACTTATATCAGGTGTTGACAGTATACTGTTCTTTCCAGAGGAGTTTTGGCGGCGGGCGTAACCTGTGCCGCTGCCATGGAACGCCGACATTAATTAATCTGCTGCTGGCCACGACTACGAGTCCATTCACCATGACACTTATCATTTCCCTTGAAGCTGTGATCCTGTCCATAGCCGTGTTCTTGTTCCATCCAGCTGTTTTACGTATTATAACACAGGGACAAAAATATTTCCTAATCGAAGCAAGACAGTTCTTTGCTTAACAAGAATTTTAACACTATGTTGCCCCTATATTTTATTTTTGTTGGAGAAATCTGGCGGTGATTTCGTTTATTTCTCATGAGTAATTTTAGCGGTGTGTACAATATTCAGACAAACCGGACGAGTATGATTGGTTTGTGGTTTTTTTGTACTGAGTAGTTACTGATTTTCCCTCGGAAAAATTTGGCAAGTTGATGGAATATTTTTTACTCAGGTTTCTCTGTTAACAATGCAACGGCTGTTCGACGGTATTTCTGGGAATAAAATTGTTTGTAATGAGTTTCTGTTTAGTTGTAATGTCCAAGTGTTATGCTGTAAATTCTGCTGTAACCATCATCATTCTTTTAAGTATGATTTGCCTAACTTTTCAGCGCAAACGTAGGCAAGGAAAAATTATTAAGTATGTGAATCATTTTAGGGCACACTGGCCGAGTGTCGGTGCCGGCATCCCGGCCTTCTACACGCCCACCGCCGTGGGCACCCTGATGCACGAGGGCGCGGCGCCCCCATCAAGTACGGGCCCAACAAGAAGATCGACATCGCCAGCCAGACCCGCGAGTCGAAAATGTTAAACAACCGCCGCGCGGCCAAGGAGTTCAAGGACGGGATGTATGGCAATCTGGGCACCCATGCTGGTTAGTAATCAAATTCGCAAGGGATGAAAGTACATGTTTTTTTCCAACGTTTTCTTTGTTTTAATTCTTTTTGTCTTTTTAAGTTTCTGATTTTTTTATTGCTCCGCATATTGTAGTTGTTTTGCCGTAATCAAACGGATTATTTTATAGTTGTGTTTGAGGAACGTCTCTCTTACTTCAGCGAATTTATTTATTAATTCGGTATTTCATTTGTGTGCTTGATAAAGAGTCAGTATTACGTGGTTGTTTCAAGCATCAGTTCCCGTGTTGCTGAAAAAGGTGCTCTTACATATTATGTGAAAACTGTCATAAACATCCGAGTGAAAGCAAAAATTGCATGCACTACAGAAACTGCCAAAGAATTAGAAATGATAGCAAAGCGTTCCGGAAGTGCTTGTTGTGACGGCCGTCATGCAAAATGGGTTTGGAGTGTTTAAAACGATATCTGAATAAATTTTTTGAATGTTGCAGCTGAGTTTTCGACACATTGGTTTGTGGTTAAACCTTTCGATAGCCACTAAATTCACAAAAGCTGCAAGCGCGGACACTATTAATTTTAACAGATGAAGTTCGTAAATACGTAATTAGTAAGTGCAGTATCGATGCAAGACTTGTGAATAGGCGATCGATCAGCTGTGAGCTGTTAGGTAGAGTTGCGGCTGGTATTCTGTGCTGGAACGTTATGTTAGCGTGATTTCGATAATAATTTTCTAGTATTCAGACAGCATTACATTTTGCAATAATTTTTTTACAAAATTCTTCTGTTTTTGTAGTGAAAACGGAATACTGGGCTGTGGTGAATGTGAATATCCCACCAAGGAGCAAGTGGACGCCGATGTGATCAACGTCGGCAAGCAGACGGTGACGGTGTTGCCCGGGGCCAGCTACTTCAGCAGCGATGAATCCTTCGCGATGATCCGCGGTGGGCACATTCACCTGACGATGCTGGACGCCCTGCAGGTGTCGAAGCGCGGCGATCTGGCCAACTGGATGATTCCCGGAGAAGATGGTCAAGGGGATGGGCGGCGCTATGGATCTCGTGTCGGCCAGTGCAGCCGGAACAAAGGTACAGTAAGTCTTCGTGGAATGGTTTAATTTTTAACGTTATATCAGTGGTGCTCATTGCTCAGCAAACTTTGCTGTCGCAGCATCCGAAAAACTGCTTTCGTTGATTTGTATAATAACCATTATATCAAAAATGTCCGTGTGAACTGCATGTTTTGAAATATCTGTTTATTAAACAGTTTAAATTAACTCGTAGACACATCAATGAGGCTGGCTACATAAATGTTTGTTATCATAGTGTTATGGCTAGAGTAGGTAATGATAGCGGTTTACGTTTCCGGTTTGGTTGCCGATGGCATAATGTCCGAAATTTCGCAAGAGAAAGATGCTCTTAATTTTACCATTTATTTTTTAAGCTTTTCGTGCAGGTGGTAAAGAGTACTAGAATAGTCGTGATGGAGCACACATCGAAGGAGAATGATCCCAAGATCCTCAACGAGTGTACATTGCCCTGACCGGTAAAGGTGTCGTCGATATGATCCTCACGGAGAAGTGTGTCTTTGTCGTGGACAAGGCCTATATTAATGGAACACTGCGTCTGGCGGAACTGGCGGAGGGAGTGGCGGTCGCCGATGTGATCGGCACAACGGGATGTGAATTTGCAGTGGATGCCAATGTGAAAACCATGGAATACAATCCCGGAGAAATAACAGATTTATTGTTTTTTTCTGGGACTGCCAGTCCGGTCATAGCAGGCGGTGGAGGTTGTTTTTTTATTGGGATCGGGTTTTATGGTTTTATATCTGTACAAGTATCTGCGCGGCGGTGGCTAATTGGTCGGATCGATGATTGCTTTTTTCTCGCGCGAGACGTGATGGTTTGATAATAAACAATTCTGCCGAGAAAATTGAAACAAAATTGATACGAGTTCTGTATAAGATGGCCGGATTCCGCCGGAACCAAAATTTTGCTCATGTACTGCATACAAAGTTGTAGATACATAATACATTAGTTGTGCTGTGATAGCCTCAACCTGTATTCACAATCAAATTAATTCAACTCAGCGGAATGGCATTATTAGTTATTCTACCCCACTTAAAGATTTCTGTCGGTTGTTTAAAATTATTATAATAATTAATTTGTACGGTGGTTTACGTATAAGGTGGTATTTAATTTGTATGGTTTTCTTATTCGAAATAATTTCAACAGTTGTTGGGTTTTTGTGCAGGAATGAGGAATGAATATTTTCCTAACGTAGGTACGTTATAGCTACTTCAAGTAGGAACATCAAATTAACAGGTGATTTAAGTACTTGAAACATGATTAAAGTGGTGTAATCGATACGATTTGTACTGGAATACTTCAACATACTGCCAACACCATAATCTGTGCGAGCAAGTACATGTATATGTTAAAGCAATTAATAATGCCAATTATTATGTTAAAGCATTTGGTAAGACTATACGAGTACAATTACGATGTAAATCATGTAATCATGAATAGAAGGGCCGCCGTTTGCAGATGGATATTTCGGTTGCATGTCACTGGTGCATAACATTTAACGAATATCCCGTGAATACCTAATAATAAGTAAATGCAGTGCCGCTCTACAGTAGTATAGGCGGAACTGGTAAATGTTACAGATACTGTAGACTTTACCTGGAAGTAATAGAGATTTGATGCGAATTTATTTTCAGCGAGGAGGCAATCGTTACGTGCTAAAACTTTTGCTGCCCACCAGACCCATAGCTACAATACCTATGTACGAACGACAAAGCAAAGCGTGTCTCGGAGGCTCGGTCCCTCTGTACGATACCACCTCGAACGGCATTTATAGCCACATGGCGAGATTGGCGACTGATAAGGTTAATGGTAAGGTGTGTGCTTCTATTAAAAAGTGCATCTTCGTGAACAGTAGTTCCCATAATAATTTCAAAAGGGATGAACATCTTCTAGAGGCAAATCATTATTAAAATTGATCAAGTGCAGAATATAGCGGCTAAGCGGCAGATCCTCGAAACGTCTTAAATCCAAATTATCCCAAAATGCATCATTATCATTTTCCACGGGTCGTGTAAACGTGTGCCTGCAAAATTTTTACATTACATGTATACGTACTCGACTATGGCATTAACGAGATTAGCAGTGCTGCATATTTTACGCTTTTTTGCACCGAGGAAGCTGCAATTTCGTTAATGTACTGATCATGATACATAGTACCTTAGCGCTCCATTGCAGTGCATTTTATATGGTCGCACTCACCTCTTTAACAGTTTTCGAAACTTGAGCCAGCCATCTGGGTAAGGTACCGTTTCCATCATCAGCTGATGCTGCTGCTTCACTCGTTGCTTAATGGAATCTGCTGGTGGCAGAGAATTCTCTAGAATATCCATGAAGCATCGCAGGATTTCGCCGGCATTAGCTGAACAATCAAACGACATCCTAGGAACCGTAACGTCGAGCTTTTTCGAAAGTAAGACATCGCTAGATATTAGACGCTCATCGCGGTCGAAGTGGTTGGAACAGGAGACAGCGTTTACTATGGTGCAGTTAACCACCAACAACTGCCGGCAAACCGGCATAAGTACCGGCAGGCGCACTAGGCGATGACCTGTCTCAGTTGGAATAAGTTCCGAACACGCACTGAAGTCTTTGATCAAAATATATAGCAGTTTAAAACTCTTTAGGGAAAATAAGGAATAGATAGTGTACATGTCGGTAAAGACGCAACCGCGACACCCCAGATTAATTAAAACTAGAGCTTTGGTTGAGTGCGTTATGCTGTAATCCATCATGTATCCAATGTGGTAGCCTTCCGTTTCACGAAGGCCCGGAGGTTGTCTGCTTATAGCTTGAAAATCAACGGTGACACAAACATCTGTCGTTGCCCAGGAGCTAGTTAGCACTTGCTGCCATAACCGACAAACTCTGCAAAATAGTTTACGTGTACAGCAATAGCAAGAAGTTTGCAGTAATTTTTATTGTTTTCGCAGTACGTAGTCAACTCTATTTCCCGCTTGTGGTTACAAATCACCGTAATTTACTGCCCAAGTGTATGACTTTCGTTAATCGATCGAAGCGAAGCATGCAAAGGTTACCTATGTTCAGCGATTAAGAAACAAGTGGTATCCGTCAATCACACTCTAACACCGCCACCCGAATCCAGATACACACACATGCACGCCGGTCATTAATATTATGTACCATACAAGAAACAGCCTCGGCTTCGCCTCCGCGTTTCTTGGGTTCTAAACTCCTTGGCCGGTTTACGGATTGTTAACTTAGAACGGATAAATCTGAAGAGCCCGATAACAAAAATTTTATAAAAAAATAGATGTTTTGGTTTCGTGCAGTCGAACGCAATTACTTTGACTTTACAGATCATTTTTTGTAAAATTTTCTTAGCGAAAAACCATCCGAATCTAATCACCCACGAGAGTATCACATTACAAACTAAAAGGACGCTAAGACTGGACAGTGGTGCTAGATAGGTCACCCATTAAGGACTTAGCAGGCCCAGCTCTATTTTGCTCAGTAATATTGCAGTTCGATCATACGTTTACCTAACGGGCTCTGTGCACTGGATAGCTTTGGTAGCTCGGTCACCCACCTACCTAACGGGATCTATGCAAAGGACAGTACTGGTAACTCGGTCACTAGATCACTTAACGGAGTTTATGCGCTGGACAGTAGTGCTAGCTCGCTCATTAGATCACTTAACGGAGTTTGTGCACTGGACAGTAGTGGTACCTCGGTCACTAGATCACTTAACGGAGTTCGTCCACTAGACAGTAGTGGTAGCTCGGTCACGCGTTCACCTAACGGGCTCTGTGCACTGGACAGTATTGGTAGCTCGGTCACTCATCTACCTAACGGGATCTATGCACTGGACAGTAGTGGTAGCTCGGTCACTAGATCACTTAACGGAGTTCGTGCACTGGACAGTAGTGTTAGCTCGGTCACGTACTCACCTAGCGATTTTTTGACGCACTCAATCACTAGGTGAGTGACTGACCGAGCTCAACCTGTCCAGTAAGAAATATCGCTAGGTAAGGAGAAAAATCGCTAGGTGAGGATGTGACCCTGCTACAACTACTGTCCAGTGCACAGAGCCCGTTAGGTGAGCAAGAGCAAAGCCCGCTCGATGACTCACTCACCTAGAAATTCCGCTCAGTGGGCAGTTATGGTGTTTCGGTCACTCACTCGTCCAGTGATTTTTCGTATTGATTTTATATTTGATATTTTTACATTTTATATCGGTTGATTTTAAACGTGTTTCGAGCTCGGCAACACCGGTAGCGATGTTTGAATAACGCGAGTGTTTGAATAAGTACAATAATTTATTTGTTTTTCGGTTTAATTAGTGTGATAATTATGTCAATTGGTATTTTGTATTGTATCTAGGCAAATATTTCTAAGTTTCAAGGTGACCTTTAAGATGGGTTGGATCAATCTGGTCTTGATGCCGGCTTGATGCCGGCTCGATATTTTCATAAAAAAAACACACGTGCCGGCCACTTCTGAACTATCCCGGATCTAATGGCGTTGTCTGTTTTTCCAGAAGTTTTATGGTTATAGAGATCTCAAAACTATGGGGCGCCGCGCGTAGTATAGATCTTGTACTTAATAGATAGCGGTGGTTTGCTCAAATCATTTGCACCGAGCGAGCGCCCGATAACACTGCAAAAGCGAACTGGATTTATGAAATTTGAAAAATGTCACACTTAGATACTTTGAGGATGGAGTCCGACTGACGAACGCTAAATCGTAGCTTCTGGTTGCGCTCGATACAAACAAGTGCACACATGTAGGGCGGTCGGATACACTCACTGGTATCCTTACATTGACTCGGCCCGGTGCCCCGCCAATCCCTACCCTATGCAGCCGCACGTGGTGGCCGCGCCCTGTGACAACGGATACGCGTACCTCGGTTACCAACACAGCACCAC
>NW_026570602.1:0-31568 GCF_019649055.1 Paramacrobiotus metropolitanus | reverse complement strand
TTACGCCACTTCCGATGAGTTACTGAAGGCTATTATCAGCCGTTTCCAAACTGAAGACTATCGTAATCAGCTTAAGGTCAAGCTGCGTTTACGTAAGATGAAGCGCGACGAGGCATTGAAGATTATTTTAATGATGTCATGACCTTGTGTGACAAGATTAATGCAGACATGGATGACGACGATGTCATCGAAGTTGAAGGCAGGATTATTGCCGGAGTATCTCAGCAGACTGGCAATGGCCTGGCTGCCACGCCAATGGAGTTCCTCTCGGACATGCAGAAGGTGTCGGATTCCCTGCGCTAGAGTCGAAGAATCGAGCGACGGAGTGGACGACAGTGGAGAGGAAGGGCGGCAACCGGCCGTGGAGCAACAATTATGGAAAAGGTCAGTACGGGGGCAATGGCGGTAATGGGGAAGCCGTTTATGCGAAAGGTCACCAATGCCGGTACAGCTGCCGGTAACGGGGACCTAAGCCCACTGACAGGCCGGTTAAGCGTTGCTATAATTGCAACGGAACGGATTCATTCAACGGGATTGCCCGAAGAACAAGGTCACACAGCAGCCACGGAATACGACCGGAGCAGGCGCGCAGCAGGCGCAGTCTGTTGACCTTGGACGATGGAGGCCGTGCACTGGCCTCCCAGTCTGCAGCTGGGAATGGCATTGGACGCGGGGTGCAACAGGGAGTGGAGGAGAACCAACCCTGGACAGTGGCGTTGCTGGAGGGACGGCCACTGGTGCCGGTGGGGAGCCGGACTTACTTTGGTATACTGGCCTTGGCCTGGATCATCGTCGGATACAGACCAGTCATGGAAGATGATGCAGTGGTCTGGAGCACGCTCTAACGGAAGAGAGGCGAGTAGTGCGCCACAGCCGGGATGCAGCTGTGGATGGATACCGTGGTGACGCGGCATACACCCGATATCTCTTGGAATCCCAACGGAAGTACCGATTGAGCTGCGTTGCAGCTATTCGCCCAGCTAACCGGGCTGGTGTTATGGTGTATGCTGTTGAGCATGACGGCGCAATTGAAGTGCGCACACGGATGTCTCCGAGGGAGTTCCGAAGCATGTGTAGGAGAGGGCTCCTGGGCTTTGACGCCCACATGATGAAGAGAGCGCTGTTTTGGCGAACGGCGCCCCCCCACCTAAAGACTTACGCGGGCGGGTGGTCAAAAATATACGAATAGTGCATGACAAAAGTGACCATACGTCGACTAGGTAATACTCATACGTAGCGTAATACAGGATGCAGTACACCGTGCATGAAAAAATGAGGACTCTCAGTCCGTATGAATGTACGATCGGCCTCGCTTTTTGCGTCTGCCCTCTTTTTCTAGTCATTAGTATTCTCTTTCTCTGTCTCCTTCTACATTTTTAAGGGATGACCATAAGTAGTGTTATAGATGACCATAAGTAAAGACCAAACAGTCAGTTCGAACGGTTTCATGTAAATGACCATACGTAACAGTTGCAACAAATTCAGAACAATGCAGATAACCATACATACTATTGTAAATGACCATAAGTACCATAGTTGCACTCCACCTATCGGTTTGATTTAAAAACCTTCGCACACCACAAATATAAGGAGAAAACTCCAAACCGAGCAAACGGATGGTATAAGTGGTATAACAATAAGCACGAAAGGTGTTTGTAAACTACTCAAACGAAAAAAGGTATTGCAAACCACCTCGAAAATCTAAAGAAATACGACGAAATTTATCCTTTTGCAAACATTAGCGATGTAAAGAAATACGCAAAACCTTAATGGAAAAGATACCGCAAGCTGTCGGTCAATCCGCATCGATGAAATAACAGTGCGGCCAAGTCCAGAGAGACTCTCGATGCTCTCCCTTACGAGCGCCAGCCGTAAATCCATCATGAACAAGGGGCATTCGCTTCCCAAGGCTTGTTGCCAGAGCAACTTCTTCCATATTGTACGGCATACCATTGCTCTGCATGTACTGGCGGAACCGGCGCGCAGCTTGACATGGGCGGATCCCTTAATCAAGTTATACAAAAGTGTATTTTCGTGTACGTAACATGTTTGTATTTGGCACATACATTTTTATTAATATTCCATTTAATACATACATACATTTTACTTACATTTTTTATACGCCGGGTCGTAAACGATGTTCTGGTGGATCCACTGGTCCATGATGTCGACTGGGGCGGTTGGCTGTGTCACCGCTCCCACCATTAAGGAGGCGTCTTGACGCCGACGGGACGCCGGTAAAAACTGCTCTAAATGCCACTCTCCTCTCTAAAAAAAGTTATTTCGTTAAAATAAGAAAAGTAGTAGTACTTATGTTATTTACGTACTAGAAATTATAAAATTGACTGAAGTTCAAAGTGTAACTTACTCGCTGCAGGTAAGCATAATTGACATCCACATCGAAATTATTCCGGTTCGTGAGGTACGTACGAATCTTTTCCAGTTCAGGGGCGATATCAGCCTGCGGGTCACAGTGGCAGTTGACGGATTCAGCAAATGCTGGGATCCAGGCGGGAGTTGTGATGGCTGTCGCCGTATTTATACAAAACCCTGAATTAATCCCAGCGTGGTACGCACCGTAGGCACTGATTATCAAATCCCCTTCTTCTTGATCAAACTCATCGACCAAGATATCTTCGTCACGGAGAGTGTCGGGCTCTACCACAAAGTTGAGGTGGCCCACAGCTCCTCCACACGCTTCAAACTCTTCAGGAAAAGTCTTGTACAGGAAGTTATCGAAGGCCCATTTACATCTGGGAGGGCTAATGTTCCACCGCTTTGGCTTACCTCCATGATGCATATTCATGAAGGCGCAATTAGCCACCTCGACGTGATAACCAAAATAAGTGTAAGGTGCGCCGATAAAGCCGGTGGAGGTGTTGAATCCCGGGATGTTCGCTCCAGATTGGCGAAAAATATCCGAAAACGTATTGAAATTGAAGAATTCCATTGTCTGGAGGCCGTCCAATTCCGGTATGTGAATATCGGCCACATACCATTTCCGGCGATTGGCGAGCTCCCCAAAGCTGGCGTCAAGTGAGCTTTCTCCGCGACTGCTAGCTCGATACTGCTGGTAAGTAAGGACCTTTTCTTTCTGCACGTGAGAAAAGTAGCAGCCGGGCGCCCGTTCAAGTAAAATGGATTTCTTTGCATACAGTTCTCGAACTGCTGGGATCGGATCAAGACGTGTTCGGCACTGAGGTGGGATATTCAGCACTTTATAACCGCGATTTTCAACATGGTGTTCTAAACACTCGTAGATTATATTCCCAATGGTGGGCATCTCACTGACTGTGATGTACCGCCGGCGAGGGTTCGCTTTATTAGAAGACATTGCCAACGTTTGTAAAATAAATTAATTTCACAGTGCGAATACTGACGTTATTGCTTGTAAAGTGTTTATCTAAATACCCAGGAGTAGTTCAAGTTGCCATGGCGCTAGAATCCGGGTTTTACCGGTTATCTGTTACTGCTGTGGGTAGTGATGACAGTAGAGTATTGTTATCTTCTCGCAGCATAATTTTCAGAGAGAAACCTCATTAAGGATACAATTGCCCTGACGCTGCAGCTTGCCGGATCAGTACCTGGAATACTTTGGTATGCATTAGAGGAGAGAGCGATACAAAACTTCTTCGGTAAATAGGTCAAGCTTCTTCAGTCTTTTTCATTACGCTCTATCAACACATGCATGTAGTTACGTTAGTCGGCATTGTCTGAATAAAAAGACCAGCTTCATCATTTAGGAAATGCTATCTATCGATCATACTGTGACCCAATACAGTATCCCCTCCGCGGGACAAAGATAACTGTAATTTGCACATATTTAAATTAATTTATCTTTACAGCGTACAGTTTACAGGACTCATATAAATGGCACAGAGCCGTTAACAGTGGACAGCTGCTGTTGTGAAAAACAGCAACACACGAAAATATGAAAAACTGTTTAGCAATCGAATTTCGTCCCTACATGGGATAAAACCACGATCCAGTCAAGATCGCGTCCGACAAAGAGAAGGACATGGAAGAGCAGGAAAACGATGAGCAGTGTGTCACTGAGAGCTCCGGCTAGCGGAAAGCCGCCGAGGGCGTGACAGTATCGATGACGCCGGTAAAGGTCAACGGCACGGCGCTGCATCCCCAGATATGCTGAAGATTAACCAAAAAATTCAATATTATTTTTTAATTAATATTTCGAGTGTGCCAACAAAAATCCCGCAACCAAAAAACTGCCGGTATTTTACAAATTTTGTTGGCACTGAATGGAGCAGTGCAGTCAAAATAGATGAAGAAGATGATTTCGACTCTTTAGTTAAGGAAATAAAGATGATTTATATGTTAATTGCAATCCGCGCGGTATTACTTCAGCAATCTACGGAGTGAACCACTTCAACACCTGCAGCCGAACAGTTATTTGACATAATCTGTTACGTATTCGCACACTGTTGATCATACTCGGCATAATTGCTATTTAATTAGATATGACTAGTTCCCGCAAATGGCATACCGGCGGCATTGGCAGCGCATCGATTGCCATAGGTGTTCCCATCGTTGCCACGTACGGATGCCCATTCCATAGTGCAGATCACTGGTGCTCAGAACGGGCCGTGGTGTGCCGCTGCTACGCCAAGAACCACATTAACTCGATGACTAGAGGAGAAATCCCCCGCACAGACCAAATTCCATTCCGTCGCCGCGGTCTTCTTGTACACCGATGTATCATACACCGATGTACCTCGATGTATCATCCATGCTGGCACGCTATCGTACGCGTGTGCTTTGGCTGAAAAGTATACAGCTGGGTGGCATTGCTGTAGTCCACGTCGTACATGCCACACTTGCTCGGTTCACCATTGTCTAGTGTAGGGTTGAAAGACTGTTGTTAGACTGAAAAGTAGTGTATAAGCAACTGCTAAACTGTTTTACAAATTATGTATACTAGGATATCGATAGTTCAGCTGCCCGGTATTCGCCGACAATTATGCAAATTTGCATATGTTGCAGTGAGCTGGGACATCGGAACACAAGCGGCATTTGATTTGCACATAAGTAAACAGCCAGCTCAACACTAGACCCCGTCAAAATTCCCCGATAGGCAGCGTTCTATCGCGACAGCCGTGTTCGGCGCACAATCACCCATTCATGATCAACAAAAATTAATAAACAAACTCCTCAGACACTTAAGCTCGATCTTCCCGGTATTATCGGCGAATTACTACCTGCATCAACGCGGCAGTAGATGCAGCCGCCGACATGTACTCGTATGTTTCTCGTAAGTACAACTTACAAGTGACTTACCGAAGTATTTCTAATCGTCGTAGTCGTCTTCATCGCTCAGATTCTGCCGCGCCAGCTCCTACTTTAGATTGGCCAGATTCAGCTCCACCGGAACGCTAGCCGACTTCTGTTCGCCACTGTTGACCACAGCTGTGGGCACGCGACCCAGGAGAGTACTGTAGAGTATAGAAAGCGATCCTGGGCTGTACGTTGCTGCAGTGACCTCGTGCGCTACGCTTACTCCTAATCAAGGCGTAGAAGGTTCAGCAGATATGCGCTACAAAAGTGGAAAATATGCTGGGTTTATGAGAGTCCGAAAGATTGTACCTTGTACATTGTACCAGACCAATCCCGTAAAGTGAACTGACCTTGGCATCCGGCCTGGCGGTCGGTGCTGTAGGTGGTCCCGTCCACACCACAGACTGGTCGCCACATACTGGTAGCCGGAAACAGACACATCAGCTTGGCCTGCACTTCAGCAACAACGTTATTACTGTACAATTTCGGAATAAAAAACTTGGTGGTTTAAATGTTATGTTATCAATATTACAAGTACAATGGGCGCGCGCACAGTCCCGCAGCCGCATCTCAGCTTATGTGCGGTATGTACATTACTTACCGCCCACCGCCACTACCAGAGAAAGTGCCAGAACAATTAGAGCGCCTGCAATTTTTTTCAGGTGATTAGTAATTTCGAGTCTGCGCCCGGGAGCCAGAACTAAATCAGATGATATAGCTTACAAGAGTAGTGGCTGGTTTATAAACCAATCAAGGTATAGTGAGAGCCATAATTAAGCGGTATAGTGAGCTATAGTGAGAGCCATCTCCATTTTCACCACCAAGACGATAAACGCCGGACGATAAGTTTGTGCCAGAGACAATGACGCGGTATTACGCTGGCTATTTCAGCGTTAAGTAGAAATATGATACAGCTACATTTATATTTTTCGATAAATAGCGGTTTCCGTGCACCTCTTCAAACAGACCTATTTCCTTCTTATGGCGGATTTATGCATTAAACAGCAGAAATAGTATTGGTTACATAGTACACTAATGAAGATAATGATGAGATTTATTCTGCAAATAAAATGACAATCTCGCCGTGTGATAAACGTGCCACAATTCCCGGGATGGTATGCCTTTATGATATCAACTGTTTTTATTGAGAACGTGATCTCCTGCATTTAATAAGGTCCCTGTCATGCGCGCCCGCAGAAGCGTGAATCAATCAGGCATATGGAACTACGGGCAGATTGGTGGTTGTTACGTTATCAAGAATGCCGTTCTAAAAATACATGCTGCTTCCGCCGGTAGACGGCCCAATTTCTGCATTAAACTGTCGCACATTTCATCGCCGGTGCCTGTGATCAGCGCCTTACAATAATACCGCCGTCTATGTTCTACAGTAAGGTTGAGCATTATCTATTAGATACCGTAAATTATCACCCCACTAGTAAATCTCGTGTAGTATTCATTAATGTGCAGTATGCAAACATCAAGCGTACAGTAAATTAAGCACACTC
The DNA here is from genome assembly GCF_019649055.1 of Paramacrobiotus metropolitanus. Lineage (NCBI taxonomy): Eukaryota > Metazoa > Tardigrada > Eutardigrada > Parachela > Macrobiotidae > Paramacrobiotus > Paramacrobiotus metropolitanus. Next base: position 24,771 of record NW_026570602.1, on the reverse strand, counting down.
TATTACGTACATACGTACTCGTACATTGTTGCACCTGTTGCATCGGCGTGTATTCGCTCTTTGTGCACTACAGTACAGTACGTACGGGGGCTATCACAAAATATTATTAGAGCATAAGAGCAGATAATATTTTCTTTACACAAGCAAGCGCAGGGGGAAACATTGCTTCAACATGTGAGAGGAATGATACGTGCGTACGTACCTTTGCATCGATAACAATAATTTAGAATATTATCACATCCATAATTCAAGATTACGCGCATCCAACCTGGGTCAAAAACTATCAATTACGAAAACCGTAATTCATAAAAATAATTATAACGACAAAGTGGAACCTGGAAACACAGGTATATTTTTAATTATTAAATCACCGCATTACGATAATCGGAACACTAAACACGGTACAAATCACCTTACGTACGGTACAAACCGTAGATAGTATTGCAACACCGAGTAATTAAATTTTTATTTGAAAGAAGTAAATTAATATTACGTGCACAAATTACGGATATTCAAAACTTACTTAAAAATAAATAAAATACTTAAAAAGTAAGATAAAACCATTTTTTAAATACCTATATCAACACGACTTACACTTTATTTTGCGGTAGAGATAAAACCGATACAAGCAGAGTAGCGGTTAACGACAAATTTCTGCGGGGTTGTATCGTCCTGGTGCTTTGCATTGAACCCGAACGGTATAAATCGGTAGACGCGCCAACTTCATCATAGGCGCCAGCTGTTGACAAGCTGTTAAGCGATGCAGAAAAAAACTAGCAAATGAGGAGTTAGGAATGGCGATTATTTTGCTGTTCCCACGCATCCTTATCAGTAGAAGCGTACCATAGTTACAAAAATAAGAGGAAACAGAGAAAACACCGATCCTTCAATAGACATGACTCGTGAATTACAAGCACTGGCTACAATTTTTATCTTTGATTGTCACTGAAAGAAATTCAAATCAGTTGTGGCACTGATCGATCGAAGTATTTCCCCAAGCTTACAATTGCTAACTGCTTCAGGATAATTTCTTCTGGTGCATTTCGGTTTCTTATTGAAATTTTGGTTGTTTAATTATTGTTTTTTGCGTACGCCAACATGTGGCTGGGACTTTGTGTGATCGTTTTAGCAGCTGCTTTGTCAGCTGCAAATTCTGTACAATGCCCGCGATTCTGCATTTGTACTGCAGCCCTATGGAAATGTAATGACCATCGCGTGACGACATGGCCTTTGGACAACCAGCCGAAAGATATAGTTTCCGGTGTTCGCATTCTGGACATGAGCAATTCCGGCATTTATGTGCTGCCCAACTGGCGTCCGACTTTAAATTTTCCGGATTTGCAAGTCATTGTTCTTTCCGGCACGACCTTTGACGGACACCGTTGCCGAGAACTGGAGTGTATTGAGCAACTCGGTGTTAGGGCCATCTCTCGCTGCGGCGCTGGTACGTAACATGTAGTTACCATAGATAAACGTACGGTAGACCATAGATAAAAGAATGGTTTGATTCTATGAAAAACAAGAAGTCTGCTAGACTATAGGTAAAATTACGGTTGACCATACGAAAAACTACGACCGAAAAAATTGAAATTTGTTACTGCCGCCGCATATTTGCTCGTTCAAAATGATGATCTAAAAGTAGATTTATTTATAACTGAAATTAATTTTTTGTATCGGCGCTGGTACGTATCACGAGCTGACAATAGGTACGAGTACGTTAGACCATAGGTAAAAGTATGGCTGATTTTATGTAAAGCTAAAAGTATTGTGGGCTATAGGTAAAATTACCGTTGACCATATGTAAAACTACAATCGGTAATATTTAAAACTGTTACTGCTGCCGCACATTGGCGCGCTGAAACTGCTGTTCCCGAGGTTGATTTTATTTATTACTGAATTTCATTTTTTGTATCGGCGCTGGTATGTATCACGAGGTGACCATAGGAACAAGTACGTTAGACTATAGGTGAAAGTATGGCTGATTCTATGTAAAACTAAAAGTATGTTAGACTATAGGTGAAATTACGGTTGACCATATGTAAAACTACAATCGGTAATATTTAAAACTGTTACTGCTGCCGCACATTGGCGCGCTGAAAATGCTGTTCCCAAAGTTGATTTTATTTATTACTGAATTTTATTTTTAGTATCGACGCTGGTACGTATCACGAGGTGACCATAGGAACAAGTACGTTAGACCATAGCTGAAAGTATGGCTGCCTCTATGTAAAACTAAAAGTATGTGAGGCCATAGGTGAAATTACGGTTGACCATACGTAAAACTACGACCGACAATGTTTTAAACTATTACCTCTGCCGCACTATTTCTCGTTAAAAATACTTTTTCCAAAGTAGGTTTTTTTCTGACTGAATTTCATTTTTATTCGCTAATCTAGAAGGACACAATTAAGAGTCGAAGAAAATGTAGATGATCGGACGACCATAAGTAAACTACGACTAACTATAGGCAAGAGTGCGGATTAACCGCAGGTAGGCGTTAGTCAACCAGGTTAATGCCAATAAAAAACAAAACGTTAAAATTAATAATGAATAAAAATTCAGGTTTATGTGCAAGGGCGAATAACGGAATTATTCTCTAAGATATTAGGTATGATATTCTGCTTTTGTTTTTACAAACAGTATTTAAAGAGGATTAATCTTGAAAGATTAGTTTTTGACTTACAGACTTACGTAAAGGCTGCTCGCACGCACCATGCTGTCACTGGATGGATCTGCCACCCATTTTCCCACCATGGATTAGCGCGACCACACCCTCCGAAACACATACGGTTCCACTTCATTGGTCTTCCACGCAGGCGGCTGTCGATGTCTCGACACATGATACTACTGATGGTAAGGACGATTATTCCAGTACAGTTCAAAGTACGGTCAGTGAAAGTCTGCCGGTGAAAGCTATGAGCGTGACAACGTCCCCTGAACGTGTAGACTTTTATGATTCATCTGCAATTACTGATCCACAACCTCTGGACCCAGATCTGGTTACCGCTGAGTTATCTTTCGTGACCACTTACTATCCCACCGCAATTTCAGCATTATCCTCGTTATATACAGAGCCGTCTGTTTCCATTGAATATGCGGATAATCACCCCGTGGTGACGTCTAGTTTAAACGTGTCAGAGCACCTGATTAAAGACACGCAGTCAGAAATCGTTAATGATAAAAGTCAGATTGAAAAGACAGAAAAAGTTTACATAATGGAACGCGAGGAAAAATTCTCGTTTAGAATCGAGAGTGTGTCAAAAAATGTTAGTGCGAATTCCTCGGTTATTAATTTCATAAAAAATACGAGCAGTCAATTGATTCCGAATTATCCGCGACCGTCTCATTTTAATGAAACCGGGGAAGCTATTGCTGTGTCAACTTCGTCAGAATATAGCGCTGTATATCCTGAGAAAGCGTCAGAAAACGCGGCGATTAATTTTACTGTATCTATTGCTTTCGATGGAGACAGCAATAAGTCGCTGGAATCAACCTCCGTTGATTTGGATTACACGTCGTTTTTTGAATCGTCGAATTTATCTGGCCTTGTTTCATGGAGTCAGGAAAATTCGTCGCAATTAGTAATGGATTTTGCTGATTTTATAATCAACGACACGGCGTATATATCAGTTGATTTTGCGGAGAATTCGCTTTTTAATTTTTCTTCTTCGTCTGATGTGGTGAATAATAAAAATGCAACTTTCATTCATGTGCATGATGATAACTCCACTGTGGGACGCAACACTAACAACGAGACGGGTGAGCAGTGCCACTGCCGCTTCTTCTATACTTTGCTGTTAATATGAAAAACAATGCGTTGTAGTACACGTCTGCCCTCCATGCCCATCGTGTTTTACAGGGCAACCAACTCCGCCACCTTTGGAATTTGGTGTAGGTGGTGTGGTCGGCGTCACAGTTGCTATTATTGGATGCGTTTTAATTGGAGCTTTCCTGCTTTTCCGCAAGCGCGAGAAAATCCGCAGTTTTTTCCATCGGACGGCCGAACCTTCTGCCCCCGTTGAAGAAGACGCTCCTCACAATCTCAACAATGAAAATTATGTCGGCCCCGGCGAGCAACCCGAAGGTATGAAATGTGTTTTTGATAAAAATCACAGAAATTAAAATAGTGTAAGAATAGATAAGAACTGCGCTAACCAGACGAAAACTAAGTTTATCTGTCTTAATTCGTACCCATATGGATAAAAAATTATCAATCATAAGTTCACATACATTGGTCTCACCCTCAGCAGAGAACGGTGCCGCCAGCGGAAGTGAGTCCGTTAGCAACGGCAACATCGGCGACGATGAACTGTTTCTTAGCGCTGTTGATTTGGAAGATGAAGGTACAATCATATGTAATCTGCTTTGCTATCGTTTACCAGTAAAAAAATAATTTAAATAACTAACTTCCTGAATTTCGTCAGAACGGCAACAGCGCGGATCGGTGATGGAGTCGTTCGCTCACAACCTGGACCCGCGCACGATGCGACTCTCCAACGTGTGGTCCCAGAGCGCCAACACACCGGAATTCCATCGCGGGATGGCTGCATATTCCGCCAGCGTCATTTATGACACTTTGGCCCGGGAAAACGAAGGCGCTGCTGCCAGTGGCATTCGGTTGTGGCGTAGTTGTGAGAGATTCAGACATGAAGAGAATTAACATTTTGCTTTGGTTGCTATCGGCGTAACAGTGTAAATTCGCCAAGCCGGCGATGTGAATCATCTTGAAAAATAAATTTCTTGCTGTTTAAATGGATTATTCTAAAATTGCAACTGCTGTTTTTGCGTTCTCTTATCAATTGATTTGCTTACGCATTTGTTTTTTGACCATATGACCACATTTTATTTTGACCATATTGTAATTCTTCTGTTAATGGTGGTACGAGTTTCTCCTATAATTCTGATTGTATTCTTGCGTTTTTTAGCTTCTTTTAGTTTAGTTGGCTTTTTATAAAAATAAATTCCGTTCCTGAAATAAATTCCATAAAAATAATTAAATAAAGTGCCCTTTACGTGCAATACCGTTGTATCTACAAGTGCAAAAATGAAAATATGTAATTATTAATAAATCAGAGGTAAAAAAATTTAAGAAGATTGGTCTGAAAATATTGCTGAGTAATGTTTTTCCCATTGTACCGAACCTCAAAGAAATATTACCGAACATAAATTTAACCATACTGACCATATGATGAAATATTACTGACCGTAAGATAAAATGTCCGTTCAATTACCTCCAATGAGCGCCCGATTCTTAAAATATCTGCATTTGTGTATCACACTGACAATATGGCAAAATACAGACGACCATATGCGGTACGATAAATATGAATACCGGCCACCAGCACTCAAGTATTCTTAATATACCTATATATATATATATATTACATTGACCATTTGACCACTGATGCTGACCATAGGAGCTACATGGTTACCTCGCTGGCGTACGTGGTGTTAGTGAAAACTGTGGTAGTTCGGTAAGGTAGAATGAACAGTAGCATGACATACGTGGTTTAATTTGTAAGTTAGAATATAATAATTATATACCGGCAATCCCATGGTAACTGCAGTCCAAAATTTTTTCAAGTCCGATGTTTATTGTTTTATCAGGCTCATCTTAAACGTTAAGCACAGCCTTCATGCTTGGTAACGTAGACTTTTGAGTGACAAGCAAAACAGCACACACATAAACGGCGTCTTTTACGTACGATAATAGTCGCGCAACGGTTACAGTGTTGACACTGGACATAAAATTTGAAATAATTTTTTAAAACCTGGTGAATTTGCCGAAAATGAAAATGACCATAAATTTCCAAACATGTATATTTATCGTAAACGTCTACCGATGAATTTCCGGTAACCGTATCGATATCTGCAGCACTTCCTGCCATGCAAATTGCAAACGTTCGTAAAGCGTAGCCAATGTAAACGTGAAGTGGAACCAGTTGCTGCTCCATAATGTTCCGAAAATGATAAAAATTTGTCAGACGCGTCTTTGCAGTATTGAAGTAGTGGTAATTTAACAGCGGAACCGGTAAAGGCTGTATAAAAGAACAAAAATGATATATAGTTTAACGAGCAAAAACTGTTTGAGACCGGTATTCTTACCAAGGTCAGTGTTAAATTGTGAAGACTTGTGCCAGGTAGCGGCTCCTCACCGCAAAACAATATCGATTCGGTCGGCTCCGGTGATGTGTTTCGCGGCGTTCCACTCCCCAAGCGAATTGGCGCCATTTCAGCTACTGATAAAAGGCGGCAAATCCAAAATTTCCAGTAATTGTTTATGATAATTATGCAATATAATAATTAGTAACTGTCGTGCAGAGTCGGCTTTAGCGTTGTTAACTGTTGACCCGGTTGAGGTGACTAATATTTCTTCGTTAGGAACACTGGCCTGATAATTAAAAATAGCGGGTTCTGCCGAAAGAAGTTTTTTGAATTCAACATCAAACCCCAGTATGTTTGCCAAATTTTCCAAAAAATTGGGGTAAATTAAAGGGTGATCAAATGACGATTTTTCTAAACACTCGAGCAATCTAGAATGGTAATTTCTTAAAATAACGGCAAGCAATTTTTTTGCAGCGTCCTGTTTTGCAGTGTGTGGACTTCTACCAACACCTACCGCAAAGATATCTTCCACACTAATACCGGCACGTTGCTTGCAGATCGGTGGTTCGTTTTTGTTTCGAGGTATAGTTTTATAGGTAACCTCAAAAGCTAAAATTTTTCCGACAGCATTTGCAATGTTAGAAAAGTAGCGTCGAACCATTACTGTCAGAAAATGAGGAAACGATGCTCCACTCTGATTTCCAGTATGCTTATAAACATTTTCTTCTGCACGGCAGCCGATGAGAAAAGATTTAATCATTTCGGCTACACAGCATGACTACAGTGATATCTTGATTTCATAGTTTATATAAGACCGAACGTTAGAAGTTATCAGACAGCTTACTTGGTTTTATCGAACAACATTCTCGGGCGCAGAGAAATTATAGCCTGTATGCATTAATGGTATAAAACTGACTTACTGGAATAACCATTTTTGTGAAGGAATTGATTTTGAGGTGAGTGCACTAGAAATGGTGAAGACAAGCGCAGCAACTAAAATCCCGTCAGCGTCTGTAAATCGGCGCAAAGCGACTCTCTTACGCAGTTTATTTACGGACATTTCCTCCCCAGCTTATCTAGCCAATGAATCGGCGTTGTACCGCATAGCGAAGGATAGATCAAAAAATTTAAATTTGAGTTTTTCGAGAAAAGACGTAAAAGATTTTCTGGCACAGCAAGATGTATATACGCTGCACCGCCCTTTACGAATAAAGTTTAAAAAATTAAAAAATTTCTGCGTAGGAGTGGACAACGTCTGGCATGCTGACCTTGTAGAAATGCAAAAGCTTAAGCGATTTAATCTTCGTTTTCGCTATATTTTGACTATGATCGATTGTGTCAGTCGCTTTGCATTTTCGCAACCTTTAAAAAATAAATCAGCCATTGCGGTTGCGGAAGCAATGGGTCAGCTTTTTGAAAAACGTCACCCCAGTGTTTTAGTGACTGATGCCGGGAAAGAGTTTGTCAATGAAAAATCGCGGGAGATGTACGCGAAATATGGCATTTATCACCAGATATCAAGTTCTCGCCATAAAGCCGCCTTAGCTGAACGGTTTAACCGTACTTTAAAAATGATTATATTCAGGCATTTAACATTTACAAAAAATCCCAACTGGGAAAACGCCCTGCAAAATATTATTGAAAACTATAACAATCGTGTACATACCGGGCACAAAAAGAAACCGAAAGAAATAACCCACATGAATCAAGCATCTTTATTTAAGCAAGGACAGGAGAAAAAGTTTATAAAGCTTCAGAAACCGGCATTTAAAATTGGTGATCGCGTTCGAATAAGTTTGAAAAAAAATTCCTTTTCTAAAGGTTACACAAGGAATTTTTCGGACGAATTATTTCAAATTTCTAATATAATTTATGGACCGGTCATTACGTACCACATTGCCACAGCTGATAGCCGACAGGTACTGGTGCGTGATGGAAGTCGTGTGGCGCAATTTTATAAACAAGACTTAACTTTAGTCAGGTCAGCATTCTAATTTGTTATGCGTGTTGCTTTGTGCAAAGTTTTTCTTAAAATAGGTAAAAGCAATGGAGAGCGGTTTCTACGTTCATCTTCACAGCGGAGCAAATCCTACCAATGAAGCACTCTCGATACGTAACACGGCTACTATGTTCTCAAGCAAACAAAACTATCCACCGCTGACGTTCCGAGAGCAAGAACAACAGTGGGAAGTTGCGCTAGTGCGAATATTCTCGTCTGCTCAGTTAACACTTATTCCATTAGAGCAACGCCAACTTACATTGTTTGTTCACGGACAATTTCTTCATGGATTTATGACGCAATCTGATTTCCAGTCTACACCAGCGATCTTGGTTGATGGCGTACAACGAGAAATAACGCGTATTATGACGGCTTACCCTCAGTTTTCTAAGCCAAAACTTGGATTAAAGGCAGGGAGGTTCGTTTTTGAGAGTGGAGATGAAGGAATACAGCTGGTCAATAGAGGAAATCTTTTAACGATAGCTCTGGGATTACCAAGAGAAGAGGGTGATCCCACACCCGTTCAGGCAGTTGCTAATTCTTTTGTTCCAGACCAAAATTTCCGCATGCATCGAGATACGACCACCCTTCGGAATAAAAATGTGGTAGATAACACAAGGGGGAGAGGGCAGGTTATCTTTTCAATGAGTCACTTAATGTCTTCTTATGGTAATTTATCCGATAAAATTATTGGCATGGCCACTGTAGATCAACTTCTGAAAGGATATGAGCCGTACCATCTTGCGTACTTCCCAGTTCAGAACTGGTTTTTTTCAGCCAACCCGTTGTTTATCATTCAGTCTGACTGGAAAATGCTTTGGGGCGAAGACGTTTTGGGAGAAACCACTGTGACCTTGCATTATCGCAAATGCAAATCAAGCGATGGATTTAAAGACGGATTTTACGCCTACTGAGTTTGCAAGATTTTTAACCTGTGTAAAAATCATTCATAATTCTTATCAGGCACTGCAATCACATTAAATTATATCGAGCTTTCGCTTTGCGGTTCTATTAAAGTAGCGGTTTAGTATATAAGGCATGGCGCAGTGAACGGATAAAAACATAAAAGTGCAGTTCTGATTTTATCCTTTGAAAACGGCTTACCGAAAGAAGAAAAAGGCTGCAAAGAGGCGAATAATAAAGCGTACCACGGTACAAACTGTGTTTGTTGGACGTAAATCTAGACGGAAGAGTAGAAAGCGCAAACGTTCAATTCGTACTGGATTGTTTAAGAAGATCATTCGGGGCAGATCACTTGCTTCAGTTATTTAATCGAAAAAATGTCTACGAAAAATCAATCAACTGTGGAAAAATTCCCTGATGAGTTGCAGCTTTTTGACCCACCAATATCACAATCCATAATAGAAGAAAGTTATAAAACGGAAGTATTACCGATAAATCAGATAGTTAACAATTCTGATGTAATAGAATTTCTCCTTCCGCCTACTGAGAACTACTTAGACCTGGCTGACGTCTTGCTGTATATGCGATGCCAAATTTTAGAAAACGATAAATCCAAGCCACTAGGCTTGATAAAAGCTAAAACGACTTCCATCAAAAGAACACTTTCAGGTACAGAGATCGCAAGTCAAAATACAAGCGATGCCGTTCAACCAGGAAGTAATGGTTCTGCGGCAAGTAATTCAGGAGGTGGAATACTGCCCAACACACGTAATCCACCAAACAACAGCAACCAACCTGCAAACGTAGATTACACAATTGATCCTTTAGCGGATCCTCAGATCGCAGCTGCTTTAGCCAGCTTAGACCCTGCTGAGAGGGACCGATTATCAAAACAGATTAGTACAAAGGGGATCCGCGATGCGGCGCCGGTGAATTTGTTGTTTTATATGTGCTTCGAACGCTGCGAAATAGAAATAAATGGCATACCAGTTGTTGTGAGCTACAATAATTACGGATATAAGGGATTTTTTCATACCCTGTTGAACTACTCGCGTGGCGTGAAAAAAAATCTGTTGCGCAATGTTCTGTGGAGAAAAGATCGGATTAATGAAAGTGATCCTGAAAACAGTATGGACCACACTGACCTCCTTCTACCCGAAAAAAATAAAGGTCTTGCAGAACGCTATGAATTAACTAAAGAAGGAAAACCATTTGAAATGTTGGGTAGAATAATGCATGAATTTTTCTTTATCGAAAATTATTTATTACCGGAAATTTCTGTTAAAATTAAGTTATTCAAACGAAATCCCAGTTTTTTCCTTTTATCAAGTGACGAGTCACCGAATTATTACCTGAATATTTTGGATATGCGTTTATTAACGCGCTACGTTAAAATAACGGCAAAAATCCACGAGCAGATTCAAAAAAGACTAACCACGCAACCGGCTATTTACAAAATATATTCCGCCACGGATGTTCGTACACGAGCTTTAACGCCGGGATCGAGACAGTACACAATAGACAACTTTTTTGGATCTGAAAGAATACCGAATCGTATTATATTTGCTATGGTTACGCACGAAGCGTACGTAGGAAATTACAGAAAAAACCCGCTTAATTTTCAGCGTTTTAATTTAGAAGAAATTACTTTAGTGGTCGATAATCAAATATATTCTTATAAAGTCGATTTTGCAAACGAACAATACGCCATGCTATTCTCAGCATTGTCTTGTCAGTTAGGAAATAGGGACTTTGGCTGCTCCTCTGACACTTCTTATCAAGATCTGAAATATGGGACAAGTATTTTTCCTTTTGATTTAACTCCTAATCATAACACTGAAGATATTCCGATTGAAAGAAAACAGTTTGCAAGACTAGAATTGAGATTCAGCAAGCCGCTTACTGAACCAATAGAATTACTGGTTTTTTCGGAACAGCCACGGATTTTTCACGTGGATAAAAATAAAAAACTTTTGCCTATTTTTTAGTCTATTTTATAATCAGAAATGTTTACGTGTTCCTGCTCCTGCATGCCTATTTTCTTATGTATTTATAAAGCTATAAATTTTTTAGTTGTTTTTTTTCGATTTTTTCCACTCAAACCTCACTGACGTGCGAAAATTTGTCGTTTGTTGTAGTGAATTTAAAAAACCCCAAGACATAAACGCTGAGCATTTTCAAAGAACGCTTGACCTCAAGCAAAATCACGACTTAAAAATATAGGCAAAAGTACAGTTAACCAAAGGTAAAGGCACGTTTGACCATAAGTGACAGTGCGGTTGACCATAGGTAAAGGCACGTTTGACCATAAGTGAAAGTACGGCTGTCCATAATTAAAAGACAAAGTACGTTTGACTATATAATGAAGTACGGCTGACCATAGGTGAAAGTACGCTTGACCATAAGTAAAAGTACAGTTGACCGTAATTAAAACACAAGTACGTTTGACTATACAATGAAGTACGGTTGACCATAGGTGAAAGTACGGTTGACCATAGGTAAAGGCACGTTTGACCATAAGTGAAAGCACGGCTGACCATAATTAAAACACAAAGTACGTTTGACTATATAATGAAGTACGGTTGACCATAGGTAAAGGCACGTTTGACCATAAGTGAAAGTACGGTTGACCATAGGTAAAGGCACGTTTGACCATAAGTGAAAGCACGGCTGACCATAATTAAAACACAAAGTACGGCTGACCATAGGTGAAAGCACGCTTGACCATAAGTAAAAGTACAGTTGACCATAAGTTAAAATACGGTTAACCATAGGTAAAGGCACGTTTGACCATAAGTGAAAGTACAGCTGACCATAAGTCAAAGTACAGTTAACCATAGGTAGAGGCACGTTTGACCATAAGTGCAAGTGCCGTTGACCGTACGTAAAAGTACGGTTTACCATAGACGCTTAACCATAACGGAAAGTAACGGTTGAGCATTAATAAGACGTAAAGTATGTTTCACCGTAAGTTGAAGTACGGTAGACCATAGATTAAAGTACGGTTGACCATAAGTAAAACATGATGTACATTTGACCATATGTTAAGTATGGTTGACTATATGTAAAGCTACAACTGCCTATAAGTAAAATTACTGGCTATAAGTGGAAGAGCCTACGATCATTACTAAACTGCGATTGGCGATAAGTAAAAGTACACCTGGCCATTGTTTGAAGTATCTGCTCACCGAATAAAAAAGCATAATTTATTACCAAATTGATTAATAATTAGCAGTTCACAGCATGAAATACGACAGTCGAGCAGAGACAACGAAGTGTCCGAAAACCAGGAAATTTGATAAAATATAATAGGGATCTACCACAGGCAGTATCATCGTTTACCATAAATCGATTATTGTTGGCACGTTCAGCAAGTGTACAACTAGACATATTAAAAATTATTTAATACAGTATTTAAAATCGTTTTCGCAATGATGTCTTCGGGCAGTTGCGCATTTATTCGAATGATATTTTTAAGAGGACGCAAAATGTTATCATATGCAGCCTGCACTTTCCCTAAATCATCTATCACAATATCCTTGACAGCTTCCGGATTTTCTTCTTTCCGAATAAGCATTCTGCGTAGAGCTGCCATAGGAGGAATTTCCAGAAAAAAGGTCAGGTCAGGAGTCGGACAATTCAGCCCTGTTTCGAGTTCTTCAATCCACTGCGGATTTAAGCCTCGTGAAATTCCATATACCATTCCAGACAAGCAGTATCTATCAATTATTACTATTTTATCAGCCGCTAGATCATTCGAAATTTGCTCTGCGTATACTGAGCGCTGAGAGCAAAACAGAAGATGTGCGGTTGTCGAACGCAATAGCTCAGGAGAGGATAGAATCACTTGTATAAGGGGCAACAAACCTAGTTTGTCCCTGTCAGGCACATGCGGAAAATTGTAAACTTTGACATTGTGACCCAAATCAGTAAGCGACCTTTGCAAACGTAAGCATTGCGTAGACTTTCCTGAAGCGTTTAATCCCTCAAGCACTATTAATCTACCATATTTAGTCATAATGGCATGCCAATAGAGAAAAACAGAACCAATGCTCAAGTTAGTGTAGGATGTCGTTTTTATTCATGATTACCACGCAAGACACGCAAAGGTGATAACAGTTTCATGATCAATGATAAAATTATCGCAATTCTAGATGTTACATCAAGTAAACTTTAATCGATTGACAACAATCTGATTTACCCAGAAAAATACTCCGTAGGGCCACCCCGCTTAGGAACGCCAGATTGGTGGTGCTGTCTAATGTCTCGAAAGGCAACCAATTTCTCAGCTATGGTAAACCCTTTTAAGTACTCATGCGCGGCAACATTCTTTAGGATCTCAAACGCCACGCTTTTCGAATTCTGATTCTCGCCGGATAAACTTCGAAGATCGCACAACAGTTTCTCTAATTCCACTTCAGCAAGGTAAATTGCATCCAGCCGAATGCGACTCGGCAACGGAGAAGATGGCGAATGCAAATTAACATCCATAGGAGCTCCACACCAGGGAATATTCTGGGCACTATACATCCGACCGCAGTTAGCATTCCGACTGTCCATTCCTTGCTGATATTGCGGGGAATTCGCTAAGGACACCGGATGTTGGAAGAGAATTGCTGGATTTAATGGCTGTGGAGGGTGTTGTGGACCAGAGGCTCCTTGATCCCCAAAGCTTTTAAAATACTCCTCAAGACGTAATATTTCCGGCTGTGCCTGTTGACCTTCAAATACACCAGTTTTATCTCAAATCAAGAAGAACTATTTCTAATTATAAGGAAATGTCTGGAGACACTAAAATTACCTTCAATTGGCACATTCGTCGGAAATTGCGGTTGTAACGCTGGAAGTTGCTGATGTTGTTTCATAAATCCAACAACTTGGTACGGATACTGCTCTCGAGCAACTGGGCCAGTTACTCGAGAATTTTCGACTGCATTGTTAACAACACCAGCCACTGCCGGGCGCGCGGAAGAATCTGGCGCCTGTTCTGCCATTCTGATGTAAGTCGTAAATACAGTTATTAAGTAACACGCGTTGCACGGATTTGGTGGTCTTTTTATAAGCATCAGTTATCGCGTTTTTAACGAACTTTTAAAAAGTAACTGGCACGTATGTAAACTTTTGCCATGAGAAAGTTTCGTGGATCAAAGTTCAAGGTCATCTTATCTGTGCGTGAGAATAAAAATTTTCACTACGTGGTGTCATAGCCGACAGCTGATATAAGACTTGGACAGTCGGCCAAAAATTAGGACGATTCAAAAATGAAGGAATTAGTTGAGGAAACTGAAAAAGACAGCGAGCCTATTTTAATGAAATCATGGAAACGACTGGTACTTTTTCCTATCGAGCATGAAGAGGCATGGGCGTTGTACAAAAAAACAGTAGCGCTTTTTTGGACACCTGAGGAAATTGATTTAAGCAAGGATATCTTGCAATGGAATGACTTACACGTCAAAGAAAAATTTTTGCTAGGGAATGTCTTAGCTTTTTTCGCTGCATCGGATGGAATAATTTTGGAAAATTTAGCCGAAAATTTTTTAACTGAAGTGCAATGGCCAGAAGTTCGAGCTTTTTATTCTTTCCAAATTCTGATGGAAAATATTCACAGCGAAACATATTCATTGTTAATTCACACATTTTTTCGAAATTCAAAGGAACGAGGGGAGCTTCTCCAAGCTATAATTTTAAACAAAAATGTTAAGGAAAAGGGCCAATGGGCAGCAAGATACATAACTGACAAGGAAAAGCCTTTTGCGGAACGCATTCTGGCGTTTGCTTGTGTAGAAATGATCTTTTTTTGTGGGGCGTTCGCTGTGATATTTTGGGTGAAAAGCCGAGGAATTTTACCGGGCTTAACCTTTAGTAATGAATTAATTTCAAGAGATGAATCCCAACATGTTGAGTTTGCATGTTGGCTATACAGTCAGCTAAAAAATAAATTATCACCCGAACAATCCAGTGAACTCATAGCAAATGCGGTAGAAGTTGAACAGCGGTTCTGGAAGAACGCCTTCTTATTTCCTCTTGTTGGACTTAATTCCAGCTCGATGCAAATCTATATTCAGTTCGTTGCCAATCTGTTATGCGCTATGATTAATTTAGAACCTATGTATGATGTCTCCAACCCCTTTCCTTTTATGGAGTCGATATCGCTGGAAGGAAAAACGAATTTTTTTGAAAGAAGGGTGTCCGAATATCGGAAAGCTCATGTTGGAATGACAGACAATGAGATCCAATTTAGTTTAGATACTGAGTTCTAGGTATCTACTGTAACCAAAAGAATTAAGAAACCGCTGCTTTAATTTATAAATACTACTACCGTTTTACATTTGTCTGGAAATTCCAAATTGTGTAGCATATTGATTATATGACGCAATCATTTTAACTACGGTGTTCTGTTTTAACTGCTGCTTAAACTCAGCCTGAATGACAATACTATATATCGTATAATTGAATTATTATTATTGACCGTAGATCACGAGCTAATCTTTTTTTACTTTTATTTACATAACTTTACGAAGATTGGCTGTAACCACAAGTGCATTTTATTCACATCGTCACTACATGAAGTATTCGTGAAGCACACATTTTTCACGGCGTTTGAAAGCATCAACTGTTTGAAACACAAACTGACCACAGAATCTGTGTAAACTTTTGTTAATGCGCACAAAGCATATAGTTTGGTGATTAATAAAGAATATGTTCAGGCATTGCTTTTTATTAATCAGTGATTTTGAACGCAAGATTAGATACTTGAACTCAAGTATTAAAAACTTTGTAACAGTGATGCCTTCCGTGACCTCTTTTTTTCAAATTTGTGATTGTTGAAATATTCTGCCACTTTCCAGACCAGGTACATCCTGGATGCGCGCATTGCAAAACGTTGCTTGCATAGAATGAACGATCTAGCAAAAACTCAATGTCATAAAATTTTGGTAGGTCACAAAATGTACTAAGGCGTTGAAACGTTGTTCTACGTCGAAAAACTTGAGTTTCCTGTTTTTCAAGAGAGAATTCTTGTATGTCCTGGCATTGCCTTTCGAAATGATGGTTTATTGCTGAGGACTGGCGCCAGTGAAACTCTTTGCCACAATTATAACATGACACGCAGTTTTTGTTCATATACCCCATGGCGGCTAAATAGTACCTTTGCCAATAGGGCAACTCTTCGAATACAAAAAAAGAGTCTAACTGACCTTCAAATTTAGGGCAGAGTACGGCCCAATCGTGCTCGATTTGTATCGACTGATCCATATTTTCTCCAAACCTTACTTTTTCCAAATAAATTTGGTAAAGAAAGGATGTGCTCGTATGTTGTGTTCCTTATAAGATGCCTTCCGCGAATCATTAATTTCATCTATCACATTACTTTTATCCAGATAAAACGATAGGCGCTATAATCTCACATTTAGATCGTGGGAAATGTCAAGGGCGCGCGATAAATATATAAATATTCGCCCTTGCTCTTAAAGAATCCTTGAAGGTTTTTTCGATTCATAATTACATTAAATGTACAAATGGCAATTCATGCACCAACCGATGAAAACATGACTATCAAGCAAGACGAATTTGGTGAAAAAAAGCTTGAGAATCTGTACTCTCAGTGTAATACACTTGAAGAATGCTCGAACCTATACCGCCAAACAAGACACGTGATTTTCTCCTATAAACTATTTTTCAAGTATATTAAACAGCTTAGTCAAAAGGAGGATACTTCGTTATCAGCAAAAGCAGTACTACATCCCTCCGAATGGTATGCTTTAAAAGCCATTAAAACTCGTCACAGCAAAAAATATAACGTCTGGGCAGGTAATTTTCAAATTTCGATAAAGCCGTTGGCAATAAAGGGCGTTGATAGCGTTTTGCCGGTATTGCTTTCCCTGCTAGAAGACATTTTTCGCAACCTAAGAACTTACATTCCTAACCAAAACGATTTGATAAGCATGTCCTTAGAATCGACCCAGTTATCTCACCCCATACAGCTAAAACTAGCTCCCCAAGATTCTGTAAATGCTGAGATGTTTCTATACTTGATTGCTAACACCCTAACTTCAAAAACGGAGTTTACGCTGGATGCCCCTGTTTTTATTAATTTAATTCGTATACCAAGACCACCTTCTGGTGGTTCAAAGGTGCATCACTTGCGTAACCTGCAACGAATCCTACCTTATCGAGGAGTAATTTACGTGCGTAACACTGACGATTTATGTTTCGCCCGTGCATTGGCCATCGTTTTAGCTCATGCTCGAAAACTTCATCAGACAAATAACTATATATGGAAAAAAATATGTGACGCTCGCTGCGATTTCCAGAAAAACGAAGCGTTAAAATTATATAAAATGGCCGATGTGCATCCAGGAGCAGTGAACGTACAAATGTACGAAAAGTTTCAAACCGCCTTGTCACCAGCTTTCCAGATTTTAATTTACAAAGATACTGATTTTGAGAATGGGCTGATCTACTGTGGCCGAAATGTCGGTGCTGATCCAGTTCCTGCTAAATTATATATATTACTTTTTAAGCGGCATTACTGGCCCATCATAAAGCCTGCTCGCTTTTTTGGAAAACGTAGAGAATGTCCCCGTTGCAGAAAATTCATCACATGTTCACTGAAAACTCACCGCTGTGAATATGCTTGTTTTGTATGCCATCGCTTAGACTGCCAACCTGACACAACAAAAACAATTCACTGCACTGAATGTTTCTGCTCTTTTAAAAACGAAATTTGTTATAACTATCACAAGACTGCAATCAAGCTTCAAGGGTTGACTGAGTGCCAGCTAAGATTTAAGTGTCAAGACTGTGGAATAATATTGAAACGATGCAAAGAGCGAAGTCCTACCAACCCATCTCATCAATGCGGTGAATATTATTGCCGCAACTGCAAGTTAACAGTAGAGCCTGATCATCGTTGTTTTGTTAAAAGATATTCGCTTTCCCCTAAGCCAGATCGTTCATTTTTATACTGTGATTTTGAAGCTGATATTAGTAATACCACTCACGTGCCAATTGCAGCAGTAGCGGTATCCGATAATGGAAAGGCGGAAACTTTTTTTGGGCGTAATGCAGGCGCGAAGTTTTGTCATTGGTTATTTAACGCCACCCATAAGAATTTTATTGTTATATTCCATAACTTGATGGGGTACGATGGCAATTTTATTATGCAGTTTCTTCAAGAGCAGGAAATTTGGCCAGAAGTAGTAATGCGTGGATTAAAATTTTTGCAAATCTATGTTAAAGAATTCAATATTACGCTACGTGATTCACTAGCGTTCCTGCCAATGAGTTTAGGCGAAATGCCTGGAGCTTTTGGTTTTAGTGGAGCTAAAGGGCGATTTCCGTTTTTATTTGCAACGCGAGACAATATTAATTACAGCGGTAAAATGCCAGATATCAAGTACTATATGGTTTCGCAAATGAAAGCTAATGAATACAGAGAATTCATTGGATGGTATGCCGAAGAGTCTAACAGTAAAGCAATATGGAATTTTCACGATGAAATACTTAAATATTGTGAAAATGATTGCCAGGTACAATTTTCCATTACGATTTGAACAATTTTAAAAACCATAATTTTTAGGTTTTAAAAGAAGCATGCCAGAGGTTTTGTAAGGATATGAAAGCGTTGACAGATTTTAATCCATTAGTTGAGTCAATGTCACTTCCTAGCTTTGTTAATTTGGTGTACCGTGCACGATTCATGCCAGAAAGTAGTATCCAGCACTTTACTTACCAAGATCTGCAGACGCAGAGAACATACTCTTTTGAAAGCTTGGAGTGGTTGTATTATTTGTCTGCTAAGCGAAAATGTTACATAAGACATGCTAGAAACCATCAGAATGGTGAAAAAAGGATCGGAAAGTACAAGGTTGATGGCTTTATCGAGGAGCATTTAGAGGTTTTGGAGTACCACGGTTGTTATTTCCATGGGTGCGAAAAATGTTTTACTAAAGAGTCAACTGCCCATGGCGGTCGAACGATGGCACAGTTGTACACAGCCACGATGCAAAAAATGGAAAACTTAAAAAAACAAGGTTATAGATATACATGCATTTGGAGTTGCCAGTGGAGAAAAATGAAGCAGCTCCCAGAAATCAGCTGCGTTCTTAAAGAATTTTGTCATATCCAACCCATGTGCGTACGGGATGTGCTCTATGGTGGTCGCACGGAGGCTTTCCGCCTTCTAGCTACAGCTGATATATCAAAACGTCAACACATTTCGTACTTAGACAAGAATTCTTTATATCCAGCTGTGTGCAAACAAAAATTGTATCCAATCGGTCTTCCGATAAAATTATACCCTAACGACTGTGACCTTTCAGATTTTTTTGGTATCGCTCATGTTCGAATTTTACCGCCAACAAGCCTAAATCTTCCGGTTCTTCCGCAACGGATAAACAATAAATGCATGTTTGTTCTCTGTTGGAGATGCGCCTCAGATAATCAGGCTGTCTGTCAACATACTGAAAAAGAACGCTGTTTTAATGCGGTATACACAACCCCTGAGCTCCGTATGGCTGTTGCTTACGGATACCAAATCATTAAAATATTTGAAATCTGGCATTATCCACTGCAAGGAGACTTGTTTTCTAAATATATATCTACATTTATGGCAGAAAAGGTAGCCTCCAGTGGATATCCAAAAAGCTGCAAAACTGAAACCGACAAAACTTCTTATTTGCAAAACTTGGCAAACACAGATCAAGTTAAGGTTGATCCGGCAAAGGTTACGTTCAATCCAACTCGTCGGCTCCTTTCAAAGCTTATGCTTAACACATTGTGGGGTCGTCTTGCGATTAAGGAAAACAGGCCAAAATTCGAGTACGTTAAAAACATAAAAAGATTTAATGAGCTTTTTTATTCGGGTAACTATTCTGTTTCGTATGTGGATGTTGCCACCGAAGAAGTTTTACAAGTGCAAAGCTCGCGAGTGTGTGAAGCAGATGGAAATGATTTGAATGCTAACGTCATAATTGCTGCGTTTGTGACGAGCTACGCTCGAATGGAGCTTTATACAGCTATGCATTTTGTGGGTATCGAGCGGTTATTGTATGTCGATACAGACTGCATAATTGCTTTAGAAGGACCTGGATGGAGTAGTTTACCGGTTGGTGATTGCCTCGGTGAATTTAAATCAGAGATTGGTGACGATCAGATCACTGTTTTTATTTGCGGAGGACCTAAAATGTATGCGTACTATACTAAAAATGGAAATAGCGCCTTCAAGGTCAAGGGCATAACAATTAACCAAAGTAACCTAACTTTATTCCATCCAGAGACATTAAAGGAAATGGTAATGCATCCGGAAACCGAACATAATGTTCTGAACCCGTTCAAAATATTTCGATTGAAAGGATCGTGGACTTTGCAATCGCGGCCACAAACAAAACGTTTTAGATTCACATTTGATAAGAGAGTTGTTACCTCTAACTATTGGACTGTACCTTTCGGTTTTCGGCATATATAAAATCAGTTCAATGCAATCAAAGAAACACTATTAAAAATGTATCAGAAATTTAATTTTTGCTCCGTTTTAACTCATCCATTCAACTTAGTGTGCAGTTGCCAGAGTCAAGGCGGTAAAAGTTATTGGATAGCTCGTTTGTTAGAACTACGAAGAATCAGTCCCTTCCCGGAAAAGATTTTTTTTATTTATTCGTACTATTCAACAATTTTCAAACAGATAAAACAACAAAATAAAAACGTTGTTTTTATACAAAATATACCAGATAACATAGCTGATGAGTCTTTTACGGATAAATGTAAACCATCATTAATTATACTGGACGATCAAATGCAAAATGTAAACAAGGACGTAGTTTCGCTCTTTACCCGCGGGACTCATCATCTTAATCGATCTGTCATACTAACAGTACAAAATGTGTTTTTTCAAAACCCATCTATGCGTACAATCTCGCTAAACGCCCATTATTTAGTGCTGTGGAAACAGCCCCGAGACATGCTGCAAATAGAAGCGCTCGCTAGACAAATGTACCCGCGCAGCACTGGCGCATTTATGGAAGCATATAAAAGCGCAACAAGTCCCGACTATGGATACTTGTTTTTGGATTTTAAAGCCTGTACCCCAAACAGTCTGCGTATACGCGCCTGTTTATTAAATGAGAAAGCTGATAACTTCCAACGTGTTTATGTTATTTCCTGCCTAGGAATGGAGGAGTTTGCTCTGGTTCCGCTGAATAAATTAACATCGCTACCAAAAACCTCACAGAGAAAACAAAATCGTGTTTCGCAAAACAAAGGCAGCGAAAAAAAGGCGGTGAAACGCAGGCGCACGCCGCGGCTAGATCGACGATAGTCATGGCCATCATGAAACATATTTTGTTTGTTTTGTTAATTTTATTTTCTCTAGATTTTATTTCGTTCAAAAAATGAAATATTTATTGTTGTGATAGCTTTAGTGTTTTTTCGTTTTACTAAGTGCTAAAGATAATGATTCAGCTTTGTTTGTATGCTTATGTCTATAACTAAGTTACGTATGGTCGAAATCATAAATGCTTATGGTCCTCATATAAGCATTCAAAATTCTAGCTGGCCAGTGTAACCAATTAGTTTAAAATTATGTTTTGCTTTAAAAAATTATTTAGCCTTTGTAACGTGGAGTTGCTCATTAAGCATAATATGCATCATAGCGACGTAAACTTTAATTCAAGTGAATATAAATAAAACAGTTACATTAGTTCAACGGCAGAAAAAAACGTTTTTTCGAGGCGTGGAATATTTTTTTAAGTGCTATCGATTTCACCATCTTCGTATTCTTTGCTCGGGTCACAGCGGTCTGGCGTAGATGGTTCTCGTAAAAATTTACCATCGTTTTTTCGTTTCCTTAGGGTCATTTTTGACCCCGCACTTTGCTTTTTAACAACATGGAATTCTTTTTGGGAATTCGAAGCTGCATTCTTTGTTCGTCTAAATGATGAGTTGTCTTGTATCCATTTTTGTGTGCGCTCGTTCAGAATCTGCAGTCCTTCTATCAATTCTGGGAGGTAGTCCGGTTGTAGATAGAATCCCTTTTTAGTGGCTAGAAAATCCGCGTTCGATGACTCTTGAAATAATAGACGAAGGTCGACGCGGGGAAAATCTTTGTTAAAGGTACTAAGGCTCAGCATTATTTTTGCAGGTTTGTGCTAAAATTAAAATAATTTTTAACACCTTTTCTAATTAACGTGGAATAGTGGAAGAAGTTGGAAAGTGGTGCGCATCAGTAACATTATACACTATATCACCCAACTCATCCCCCTTTTCAGATGCTCTAATTACACCAGGTAAAAGATTCAGACACGCATTTAGCGAACCGTTTATAGGGAGCAAGTTTTTAAGATCAAAGTTAGAAGCATTAAAATTGTTTACAGTTACATAAAACTCTCGACTGCGATAACTTGTTGCAAGTAGTGTCAATAAAATGGCAGCTTGAAGGAATAAAATAGCTGACGTTATTATAACATTACTGTGCGTTCGCAAATACAACAAAATCATCTGTCTGAAAGTCATTTCTAAAGCTCTCTAAATGAAAGTTCAGCAATGCGGGACATTTATTAAATACTCACCACAACAATGAAGGGAGCTGATCGCAATAGCTTTTCATATTCAGTGCCTGTTGCGCTGGATTCAGTCAACCAGATTAAATTTCGCGACATTTCTGCACGACACTTTTCGAATTAGTTCTCTGCTCTATTGTTTTTAACCGTTTTATTTTATCGATTCCTCCTTACCCTTAACGACCGTGGGAAAAACGCAAGATTATCAGATCTGAACTTTGTTTCGAAATTCATAAGTGGAGCTATAAAAGAGGCGGTAAACTAGTACGGTGATACCAGTTGTTCTTGCTAATGATCACAGAAAATGTCAACAACTTTACCATACGTAGATCGATTTCAATGCGATATTCCTTCTTTTCGCCTTTTATGGGAAAACTTACATAGTAGCTCCGATATCCTGTTGGCTGATGATGGATTCTTCCCGGTTAATTTGCATGACGCTTTTTTCTGCCGTTACTGCTATAAGATCGATAACTCTCTATCTTCAAGAACATCACCGTTAACTTATCATCTTAAAGAGAACCCTGACTGTGCTGCTTTGCGATTGCAGGCTGTGAAGAAGGAATTCTCGACTCTACCTTTATCATTTTCAATTGAGCCCAAATTCCCAAAACTTTCATCAAGTGCTAAGCGGCGAGCAACGTTTTTGCATTGGCCCCAGCAGGCTGTCCAAACTCCCGATCAGCTGTCATCCGCTGGTTTTTATTATACAGGTCAGAATGATAGCGTTGCGTGTTTCTTTTGCGGAATTACTATTAATCGTTGGAAAGTCGGTGATGTGCCAACCTTGGAGCATATAAAGTGGTCTCCCAGCTGCATTTTTGCTATATCACAGCTTTCTGACTGGAGAGTGCATGGCTCCGAGCATCTGAACTACGTTGACGATGAGAAAGAAAATAAAAACTGCAAATCCGATGCATGCTGTCCATCGCTGAAAAATCCAACCTCCGCATACGAGTTTTCTATTGCGAAACCTTCATTACCTACCGAGCCGATATCATCGACCATTTCAAACAACTGCGGGTGTGTTGAAGAAGCGAAAGCAATGTCAAAAGAAAATGACGTTTTGATCAGGAAAGCTGTCAAAAGAGGCTATTCAAAAGAAATTATTTCATCAGCTTTGCAGCTCCACGAAGCAATGGACCATGCGCCAAAGCTTGATTTCTACGAATTATTAAACTTGATCGAGTATGTTGCTTACATGGAGGAAGGGTCGGACGTTGAAAGAAAATATCTGCGATGTTGGTGTCCACGCTGCGGTACGATGAGTTCCCACCAATCACATGCGTTAGATCGCATTTTGAGGGACGGATCACACTGGGTTTTAATCACCGTTCAAAAGCGCGGGTGCACTCCAGCTATTGAATTTTATGAGTGCTGTAATTGCGATTTAAAATCTGTTTTATGATATTTGTTCAAAATCCCCTAACGCTATATTCTAAAATACACTTTTTGATCCTCCTTTTAACGTACGATTATTCATGGTGTGGCTGTGCTGGTATTAAATTCTTTCCTTATTTATGTGTTATTGATTTTTAATGCATACTGAGGATGAATTTATTTCATCTTTGTCATTGCACGCTTCTTGTTAGTTTGTCCTTGCTTCGTAAAATCTTTAAGCTAAAATGATAAAAATGCCCTTTTCGGTCCATGTTGTGCCGCTGTATATTTCACCTGTGGTCAGTTACGCTTACACGCAAGGTCATTGCTTATAGTCATTCGTACATGCCAACCTATGGTTGGTTACACTAAGATCATGGACCTATAGTCAACGGCGCGCAACAATCCATGATCAGTCACACTAATACAGTTGATCATAGAATAAGGTTAGTCGCATGGAACAACTTATGGTCAGTCATGCAGTAAGTATGGTCATGGCCTATAATCGATCGCATCGCACAGCCTATGGTCAGTTACAGTAATACGTATGGTCACCAGCTATAGTCATTTGCACGTCACAATAGGGTAGACAGGGAGTGACCCTACTTAGCGCAATACAGAATCTAGTACTCCGTACTTAAAAAATAAATTAAGATTCCGTACGTCTACCAATAAGGTGACTGTAGGATAACGTATGGTCGGTGCCTGTTTGACCGTATGGTTATGCATTACGCGTATGGCTGCATTTTTTCAATCGTCACCCGCCCGCGCATGTCGGGGGGTGGGGGGGCGCCGTTCGCCAAAACAGCGCTCTCTTCATCACCCACA
>NW_026570601.1:0-32096 GCF_019649055.1 Paramacrobiotus metropolitanus | reverse complement strand
AATCTAATACCAATCATAACCGGCTATGCAAACACCTGAAACACGTAATCGCAACAGCGAGTATGAATGGGTTGATTGTGTGCCTGGCTGATTTCGTAAAGCGGAGGGATATTTTAGAACCCTTACGTTTTCCTACGGTTTCGGGAGGTGGAAAGAAGATAGGGCAGAAGACCAAGAGGACTGGTCGAGGTTACACTACCCGGGATAACTTAAGCCAACTGCCGTCGACAATTTCAGCTGGTTTTAATGTTGACCATCCGCAGGCAGACTTGTTAAACCAAATTGTTGTGGCTGAGCCTCTTCGTAACTCTTCTCCAGGTAAAATTGGTTAAATTACTTGTTTTAAAATCACTCATATCCAGTGAATACATTTGCGGCATGTTTGCAGAGCGTTGTCCCTGTTGCAAAGACCGCTCCAAAACCACGAAAGCCGTGGCAAGGAGCGAGTCCATTCGTTATTTCGAAAGAAGAGCAGGTCCACGCTTTATGTTGCTGCCGGGCTGTAAAGTTATACTGAGAAATAGAAAAGGCTCACAGTTATTCATCGCGAGAGAGAGTTTGACTACCAGAATGGAACGGGAGGGAAATCCATAATCAGTGCACCGCGAAAACGAAGATACTGTATGTTGGTGGTTTGTGTGCGAGATCGCCATCCAAAAATTCTCCCGAAACAGTGCCAAATGGACAAAGCAGTTTTGTTTTCGCAAGTTGAGTTGCAGGAAATTGCCGAATTTTTTTGCTGCTTTGTGAGTATAGGTTATAAACTCGTCAGCTGAATAGCGTCGAGTTTATATTTTGCATTAATATCCTTTGCATAAGAAAACACTGTCAGTTTAGCTTCTTTTTTGAGCACATCATATTCATGTTAGCGTACAAGAGAAACTCCATACCAGCTTCCATGCTTTTCGATTTTGTAATTTTTGTTGTTCGTAATATATATCTTTGTACTGATGCTTTTATTCTGCTTGTATGAGTACTGTCTTACATTTAACCTGTGCTTACTGCTTAATATTCATGTTCAGTGAATGTTTAGCATACATAATTAAGACGTGTTTCTGTACAGGTGTATTGTGAGGTATTAAACCTGCTCTATTAAATCATAGTATTGCATCTTAGTTACCGTGGTAGCTTGCTGGTACAAGTATTAATCAATAAAACTACCGTTCTTCTATTTTGTGTAACTATCGACTGCATCACGCAAGATTTAAGCGATGTTAATGTGGTACTAAAAATCTATATACAAAATGCCCAGGATTGCGTTGGAAGAGCCAAATGTTTTTTTGCGATACTTAAAAGATTTTCATCGTGCTGCAGCCCAGTCCCCCAGTAACTTCTACCAACTATAATTCTGCCACAGATTTTTGGAGTCATTATCAACTGCAGATCAGATACGCATGGTAAAATGAATTGGTTCTTGTAAGAATTTAAAGGTCAACTTGCTAATGCTCACTTGTTATTACTGCTGACCAGGGCGCTGTACATGAATTAATGCAATTTTCACCGAAACCTCATACAGCTTGATGGAGATATGCTGATAAATTTGCAGAAACTGCAGAATGTCTGAAAGAGTTTTCACAGGAAGTGGAGAATAGGATTCAGGAGCTGAGAAAGCCAGTCAAACAGCAAGCCTGTGCTCATTGCAACCAACATGCCGAGATGTCACTAGCCGCAGTTTACTGAATATTCATGGATCGGGATGATTTACACACGTACTTTATTGGCGAAATCGACCGAAAGCGAAAAGAGCGGACATCGTGCACATTAAAGAGCGAAAACCGGAAGAAATAAGAATGCAACAAAACGTGCAAACACGTACGGAGACTGCTATCGCGGATTATTCAATATTTACTGGGGGCGAGAAAAAACTGATAAACTGTGGTTACGCCATGAAAATTTTACGCGCTACACAGATCGCCTTCACGAAATGCAGACTGAATTCCGAATGCCATGACCAGCGTTACGAATCAGTGCAAGAGTACCTTAAAAGCGCGATCGAAGCTTATGCTGCTGTAAGCATTGGTGCTATAACGTTTCAAGAAGCTGCAAACCAAATCCAGGACGCCCGGGACTTCGTGCTGTAGTAGAACTTGTCTGAACTCGTAAAATGCTTCAGCTGCATCTGTGACATATTCCTGAAGTTTAACATAATTTGTTCACCTCGATTACAATGCACAGCGTTATCAAAAAACACAATCAGTAAAATCTCACTAGCGCTGTATTGCCTGTTTTATGGTCAAGGTGCAACATTTTTATCGTGCACAGTGTGCACGATAAAACAACACGTTAACTGCACACAACAACACGTTAACGAAACCGCATGCTAGTAGAAGAAAAACCTTAACTTTATTTTAAGTACAGTACTTAATTACGGAAAACAAACCGGAGATGGTGATTTATGAGTAGATTTTATGAGCAACGTTATATTTATGAGTTATGTTTATGCTTATGCTTATGAATTATGTTTTATGTTTATGTTTTATGTGTTATGTTTTATGATTATGATTATGTGAATCTTACCTAGCCAACGAAACACATTTTCACAGAAATGAAGACAGGGACCAAAATGCTAGTGCTCATTTGACCATTGGGTTGCAGTGGTAACTGTCGTCAGAATACGCGCAAGCGCTGCTGCGCTCACAGTGCTCACACTCAGCCTCACATTCTTCAGTGCAAAAGGTTATCAGTCAATGATGCAGTTCAGATTTAGTCTATCTGTTGTCTCTGCTAAACCTCAAAACGCAATGCTTTCTCTACCAAATATCCTAATTTCGCTGTGAAATTTTCACATACTGATATCGGCGTACCGCTGGTCTTAAGCAATTTTAGCAATCAACTGTCACTGGTGACTTAGCAATTTACTGGGCTAATTGTGAATTTATCTGGTTGTCTTAAAGCTCTCAGCAACGGAGCACCATGAACGCCACACCTTTGTACCTGCGTCAATTATATTCAGGCGGTCGTGAAGTCAACTACGGAAACACGGTGCTGGTACAGCGCGACAACGGCCAATGGTGGCTGGGCTACGTTCAGGATATTGACGGGGATGAGTTCTTCGTTGACTTCGACAGCAGCAGCATCAGCGCCCAATGGATCCACTCTCAGCATCTCTGGTCACACCGCTTCCTGGATAGAGCTCGTTTTCTATATTGGCTCTTCTGCTGCCGGTGGCGCTGCGGAGGGGAGGATGGTCCGATGGTGTTCCGCCTTGGGACAGTTATTAAGAATGTCTGCGGCTTCCTGGTTGTGCACTTAGATACCACCAAGCCCTGCTTCATCCATCGGTCTCACTGCGTCGCACAGCTGCCGATACCCGGCAAGCACCCCAGTTTATTCGAGAGGCCTGACGGTTTCGCATTCCGCAAGCATGTTATCGGCTTCGAGCAGGCGCAGTTGCTGCGTGAAGTGGATTTCTGCCCAAATACATAATGCGCACGTGCCGCTTAGCGTTGGGTAGTGCTGATCGTGTGCGATGCCAGTTGCCGGTTAACACGGTATATAACCATGGATGCCGTTCGGTTCCAGTGTTATACGCACCAGCAAACGTACGAGATAAATGTCACTTGCCGCATGTTCGCGAGTTGGCACAGACACGGTGACATTCATCTGCGCTGAACCGGACGGCGACGCCGCCGGGCGCAGCATATTTTGGAATGAGGAGGCCCTGAACGAAGCGTGCTTAATTTATCTCGCTAAACAACGAGCTGACACCGGGACTATCAGCAGGAACTGCTTTGATCGGCACACTCCACCTGGGTTAGTCATGCGAGAGCCTACCCTAGTTAAAGCTTCTCCCGTTGAACAATTTATTGCATACATAGGTACAGGTAAAGCTTTGCCACCGATTCGTCAGAAAGGTTGATGTTTTGGCCATCAATCTTCACTCTTCCGGCCCTTACCTTTTGCCGGTGACAATGCAGCGATGTTGGCGCTTTGAAAGATTTCTTTAAACTACTGCTTTCGCAGCGGCAAACTGCGCCCACAGGAAACAATAACAAAGATTAACAGTAACAATGTCGTATGACTGCTTTTGCAGATATTTTGGAGCCACGCATTACCGATCTTCCTCATCCTATTTTGGTCCGTATCTTGTATAACCTGGATATCCGTACTCGGTTCTTGTGGATGCGCCGGTAAAACAAAAACTCAGTACTGTAGAATTTTCGATTGCTCATTTCGCTTTTGCTAATTTTCCCGCAGGGTCTGTGCGCTGTGGCGTATCTTGCTGCAGGAGCATGCAGCCGACCAGCACATCATTTTCGACGTTGATTCCCTGCGCTCTAAAAGATACTTTGATAGAGAATTCTTTGTGGAAAATGCCAGCTACGGACAAGCTTGTGGCGCTGCTTAATGGCTCCGTTTCGCAGCATACCGCAGCATGACCTTTACTGACGGCGGGCAATGCCGTGACCAATACAAGAGCCGGGCAACCTTCCAACAGACTTTTTCGGATAGCACGCAGATACTCAGACTGAAGGGCATTTGCTTACCGATTATCGTCGTCAAGAATGGCATGGATGTCGGCGATACGCTGATAAGGTCCTTCCTGAGCATTACACGGAATCAACATACCGGGGAGTGGGAATGTGAGACGATGTGGTGGTTCATGTCCGTATGCGAGCAATTGTGGCTGATCGACTACACCGTATCCATTCTTTCACTGGATTATTCTCTACTGAGCACACTTTGCCACAGCGACGACAGCGACCAGACCTGGCTACACGACGGGCACGCGATGCACCGTGGCCCAAACAAGAATTCAGCACGCCTGGAGGTGCTTATTCCGTTTCTGCGCTTCCGCTGCACGGAGACGCCAGCGGAACAGTGTCGGCGCTTAATAGCCGCGGTCAACGAGCATTGTCCGGCCGTTGGTCCAGACGTGTACACAAAGGTCACGGGGGTGCATGCGCGCTGGGTACAGACGCTGGCATACCCTAACCAATGGATCGGTATTCGCACGTTTCTAGATTTGTGAGTGAAAGTAATTTCCTGAACATGAAAAGTAACATGAGTAACATGAAAAGTAATATGAAAAGTAATTGGTTGATTATGCGACGGCATCCTCTTTGCTAGGTTCAGTAAAGTTCGCCCTGACGGCTATCCTCAGCGCTGGGAAGAAGTGGATCTGAGGCAACTGGATATCGCCGTGCTGAGTCCGTTGGCCCTTCGCGTATTGGACGGATACTTCGCAGACTGAGGACCATGTATCCATGAATCGTTTGCACATCAGTAACTGACTTAGAAATATCAGTATCTTTATTTAAAGGAGCCCGCTTCCTGTTATGGTGACATTAATACTGTTGGTCGTTGCATTTACTATCGTTAATTGGTTTGTTTAAATTTTCCCAAAACACAGGCCTAGTTGGATTATTTGAATCTGTCGAGGCGCCAACACAAATTTATTTCGGACTGTTTCTTCCATGGTAATCATATTGGAACGGATTCTTGATTTAGATGCTACTTAGTCTAGAAAGAAAATGTCTTGTTGAATACGCGTATTCTAAATTTGCTCGGCACGTTTTACAGCACGCTGATGGGGAAGGCTCTTCCAGATTGCTTATATTATTTGCTTTTGTAATTACTATTTCCTCGCAGCTAAAAGAGAATGTGGGCACTGAATCCTTAGTCCAATACGGGAAAAAAGACAAACAAGTAACGAGTAAGGAGCAGCGATATCCAAATTACATGTATTGTCATAAACAACCTGAAATAATGTTATGTTTTCGTCGGATCGTAATAATAATATTTCGCTGAAAAAAGAATGCTTTCGGTAAGAACAAACCGGAAAGTTCTGAATGCCACGGTGATTCCCGCTACTCCCGTTATTAACTAAAGAGAAGAATGTCGGTTCGACTGATTATGGTGCTCATCTTGCCGGCAATTGGCAGTGGCTGCTCCGTGAGATACTGTTAGCAAATAATTTCCAGAGACTCCTCGGTTATTTCCCAACTTACTATGTCACCCTTAAGGGAAGTGACCTGGTTACGTATCACCAAGCGCGTGAGTCTGTTGAGCCTTATTTTTGTAGTTTAGGTACGAGCATTATTTCATTTTGTGCCACTTTGTTGTAACTTGTATTAGTAAATACCAGCTTTTTACGATCATTTTGTAGCCGTTAACGTTAATATTGCTGTACAAAAACAAACCTGTCGTGGGCAGTCGTATAACTTATATAGGTAACACTGGCCTAAACGGGTCCGCTTTCCGCAAAGGCCCGGTTACAGTTAGTGACAATTTGACAGAGGCTGACCCGCTGTTCTTCTTAAAGTAATAATCAGATTCCGGGTAGAATATCCACTAAGCGATAACCCAAATCAGCTATGGCACACGCAGCCTCACTCGAGCCAGAATAACAGAATGTAATGCCGCTATACCGAAAACTCGGACACGAAATGTCAGCAGGCTGTATGCGCGCGCTCGATAGTCGCGGTACACCTTCTCGAGTCAACCCGTTTTCGGTCTACATACCTTACATCGAGCTTTCTCACTAGCGGCATCAATCTAAACCGCATTTGGCTACACCGAGGCAACGGTCAACGTCTTTGCATATCAGTTACGAATTAGATAATTTTTTAGATTTATAAACGTCGAATCTTCTTAATTAATGTTTCTCAGTGCAGACTCTTTTATATTACGATAATTATTATTGCGCATATAAACGTTTGATTATCAGCTTTCATATCAACGTGCTGCGAAAATCCCGATTCCCTGAAAGAGTCCTTGGAAGCGCAGTTGTAATATCGCGAAAACCATGCACACGTCAGGAACACCCTTATACCTTCGGCAGTTGTACTCGGGTCATCGTGAAGTAAATTTCCTGAACTCGGTGTTGGTACAGCGTGACAAAGGCCAATGGTGGCTGGGTTACGTGCAGGATATTGACGGTGATCAGTTCCTCGTCAACTTCGACGCCGGCACTAACTGCGCCGAATGGATTCACTCCCAGAATGTCTGGCCACATCATTCCTTAGGAGACGCTCGCCCATACTATGGTGCTTCCGTGCCGGTAGCGGTGCGGGACACCAAAGATGGTCCCATGGTGTTCCGCCGCGGGATGATAATCGAATACATCTGCGGCATTTTCTTGGCTGTGCGCCTGGACAATCAAACCCAGAGAGATACACAAAGCCTCGGTTTCGTACATCCATCTCAGTTCGTCCGGGAACTGCCGGTCCCCGACGAAGAACCGAGTTTCTTTAGATCTGACGGACTCGTGTACCGCAAGCACGTTATCAGCTTCGAGCAGGCCCATTCGTTCCACGAGTTGGATTTTCTGCCCAAGTATTTGTTGCGCACTTGTCGCTTAGCGCTGGGCAACGGTGATGGCGCGTGCAATGCCAGTTGCCAGTTTAAACGGTTCGTTATGCTTGATACCACTATTCGGTTCCAGTGTGGAACCCACCAACAGACTTACGAGCTGAACGTGGGCTGCCGCTTTTTTGCCCGAGCGGAGACCGAAACGATTACGTTCGTCTGCGCCGAACTGCATGGCGACTCCGCCGGGCGCAGTATGTTCTGGAACGAAGAGTCCTTGAAGGAAGCTTGCCATCAATATCTCGCTGAGCAAACGTTGCGAAAAATCGAACACAACCGTGGAACCGGCACGCTACAACTCGGTTAGCGCGTGGTTTTCCTATATATCTCATGTTTTTCTAACAAAGCTGGTCGAGAATAGTGTACCGATAATTTTGGGCGTTTCCCTTGAGAAACAGGAAGGCTTCATGACTACAACGCATTATGTGATTATTTTGCAGATGCGGAAGAGATGCACATCTCTGCTCTTCCCCATCCGGTTCTAGCCGTTATCTTGTATGGCCTGGACATCATTACTCGCTATCTGCGAATACGCAAGTAAATCAGTTAGGCGCTTAACTATTTGCTGGTCATATTACTGTGTCAGTGGCTGACAATCATGTGTGCTTTACAGTGTATGCGCTCTGTGGAGGATTCTTCTGCAGGAGTCAGCAGCGGACAGGCATCTCGACTTCCATGTTCATCCTCTGCACTTTCAACGACATTACGATCGAGAATTCTATGTTCAATATGCCTGGTTCAGTAATAAGCTTGTGGCACTGTTGAACAGCTCCGTTTCGCAGTATACGCACAGCATGACCTTTTCGGACGACGGACAGTGTGATCACCAGAACAAGCGCAGCAACCACCTGAAGCTGACCGTATGGAACAGCACTCGAATGCTGAAACTAAAGGCCCTTCGCCTGCCGATGATCATCGTCAAAAACGGCAAAGATTCGAAGTGGGGACCAAAGTGTTTCCTGAGCATCATCATGGATCCGCAAACCGGGGAGTGTGAGTGCACGGATCTGGCAAGCTTGATGCCTGTATGGGACGAACTGCTGCTCATCAACTACACCGCCTCAATTCCTTCGGGCATCGATTCTCTACTGACGGCACTGTTCTATAATGCCGATGACACCTGGCTGAAGGACCTGCACGCGATTAAGTTCGATTTGAACGGGACTCCAGCACATTTGAAGGTGGTTATCCCGTTTCTACGCTTCCGCTGCACGGAGTCGCCTGCGGAGCAGTGTCGACGCTTTGTAAACGCCGTCAACGACAACTGTCCGACCGTTGGTCCGGAGGTCTATGCAAAGGTCACTAGGGTGCATGCGCGCTGGGTGCAGACGCTAGTTTATCCCGACCAATGGACCGGAATTCGAATGTTCCTTGCTCAGTAAGTGTTACGGCAGAGAATCTACATGCGATCTGTCGTCAGTGTGGTTAAACTGCAACACTTTTCTTTCCGTCAGATTCAGCAGTGTTCGACCTGACGGCCAGCCGCAGGAGTGGCAAGGAGTGGAGTTGCGCCAACTGGATATCATGCTGCTGAGTCGTTTGGCCCTGCACATACTGGACGGATGCTTTGTAGACTGAGACGCATAATGACGATTCAGAGTCTGCATAACAATATCGCATATGATTCGTATATACAGTATATTATATATAATTATATCAGTATCGTCGTAGAGATGCGTTTCTTATGACTGTTAATTATTGTATAATGTTGGCGATCGTAGTCTGACTTGTTAATTGTAGTATGTATCTGTAGTATGTGGAAATTTGGCAACTTGACTTGCTAACGCGTAAGTGACAGCTTTAGCCGATTTACTAATTAAATATTTGTTTGCGAAAGCCGATACCTGCGTGCACCAAAAATTTGTAAAGCCCGTTGACTGATGTTATTTATGTTTACTGTTTTTGTTTGCTAATTTTGCCTTAAAATAAACAACACGACTTACTATGCGGTGTAATGTACGAGACAGTTAACTGCACGCATTCCAGACTCCAATGGCAGTGGCCACCATTACCGTGTTCCCGTACTTCGAATCGCGGACCCCGGAATATAACTGGCGAAGCAGCCTAGCGTCATGGTACAATAATACGACACTTATTGTCAATTTCGTTCGGTTAGCCCCTGTGATGACGGAAAGTTTCCGTTTTCATCCATCGCACAAAGGTCACGAATTCGCTGCAGATTCTGCCCGCGCCCTAGAATGGGATTTTCCCCCTTCCAGGCGTGTCCATCAATAATTTATCACTATTTTAAGCCCCGGCGGAAACCTTCGCGTCTGGCACCTGACTGGTGCTGTAACACCAAAAATGCAAGATGCCCTTACAACATTCCATTCCTACTTTAGAATTAATAGAGGTGATACATAAACAAATCCGCACTGGTCAGGTAAAAATTTGTTTGATTTAGGTCAAAGCCAACAAAACTGCAAGGGCGATGTTGAATGCGTCTGTTCTCAAGCTTGCATACCATTTCCGGTTTACAAGAGAGAAAAGAGAAGTGTGGCAAAAGCTCATTGAGTAATCGTAAGCATGCCAGCTCACGGCAATCATACTGAGAATAGCAACCCGCACTTGCTGCTACCTTTGCAGGTTGCAGTGTGCACTGAAGGTTTAAAGCTGGGTTCCCAGTGTTCTTTATCGATTTATTCATTTTATTCCATTCCCTGCTCCTGCTGTTCCCGTCTTCAGAAACTCACACACAGCTTCTTCTGTGCATGAACGGCCTCGGTTGGCAAATTTACTTATTCTCAGTTGGCATTTCACCCCTAAGCTTTTCTCCTAATCAGTTTCCGAAGACTTAGTGTGACTGATGTGACAGAGCTCTTGTTAACCAGTAATCGCCATGAGCGCCACACCGTTGTACTTTCGTCAAATGTATTCCGGTCGACGTAAAGTTAACTACGGGAACACGGTGCTAGTGCGACGCGACAACGGCCAATGGTGGCTGGGATACGTTCAGGATATGGACGGCGACCATTTCTTCGTTGACTTCGATGCCAGAACCATTAGCGCCCAATGGATCCACTCCAGCCATCTCTGGCCGCACTGTTTTCTGGGTTTCGCTCCTCTGTACAAGGGTTCCTCAGTTCAAGTGGCAGTGCCAAATGAGAAGGATGGCCCGATGGTGTTCCGCCGTGGGACGATCATCGAGGAGGTATGCCACGTCTTCTTCGCTGTACGCTGGGATGATCTCAACCCGACCCCTTCACCGAGTAACTACTTCATACATCAGTCTCAGTTGGTTGAAGAACTGCCGATGCCTGAAGCTGAATCGAGTTTCTTCGGAAAATCCGAAGGAATCGTGTATCGTAAGCATGTTATCAGGTTCGACCAGGCGCAGTTGTTGCGTGGAATAGATTTCCTACCAAAGTACCTGGTGCGCTCGTGCCGTTTGTCCTTGGGTAGTGCTGACCGTGTGTGCAATGCCAGTTGCCATTTTACGCGGTTTGTTCGGATGGGTACAATTTGGTTCCAGTGTGACGGAACTCACCAGCAGACGTACAAGATGACTATTGGCTGTCGGGTGTTCGTACGCGTGGGAATCGACACGATGATATTTCTTTGTGCCGAAGTGCACGGCGACGCCGCCGGACGCAGCATGTTCTGGGATGAAAACTCCCTGAAGGCTGCATGCCAAGAGCATTTTGCTGAGCAGCGAGTGCGAAATGCCGGCAGGATCATTACTCGGAATTATGGAATGGGTGGCCTTCACTGTCAGCTCGGTGAGTGTACATACATAGGTGTAAAAAAATTCAGCTTTTATATACGCCGTTAGAACTGGATTTCGTGCTGGAGCCTGGAGATACAGAATTCTGCATTATGCGAAACGAATTTATGGTCTGATTTCCTCACGCTAGTGCGCTCTCAGTCGTTATGAAATTTACCAGCATTTTTTTGTTGTGCAAGCAAGCGTAGCTCGCACTTTCTTGATCACCGAGGGAGGCTGGCAACCATCCATCAATTATGCGCTCATGTTCCCCGAACTTTGACCCCACTCAACTGGGTTCGTACTTCATACTGTCTATGGGGTCAGGTCATCCCATTTCTAACACTCTTCCTCAAGTGTTTCGCTGTCTAAGGAATGTCTGTCAACATAAATACGGTTTATACGTACAGTCCGCCCACTCAGTAAACAAATTGTACGAAAATGGTGCAAGTGCAGGTAGGAATACAGCGCTTAATGGATAATTCGATACTGTTGGCCAGGGAATACAGTATCAAACTGCCTTCAGGCTTATCACAAGGATATTGGGCTTAACTGGTTATCTTGCAGAGATAGAAGAGACAAGAATTACTGATGTGCCCCATCCACTTCTGGCTCGTATTTGTTATCATGTGGATCTCGTTACTCGCTTGTGGATGCGCCGGTAAGCCGTGCAACTACCACAAACAGCCACTGCCCAAACAAAATCACCCATTTTAATGACGTATTGCGCACATTGTGCTTGAATAAGGCAGGGTGTAAAACCTGGCACTGGCAAGTGCCTCTGGCGTTGCCACTGGCATGGCAAGGGATAAAACCTGGTATGTTATCCTTCTGGCACGCAATAAAATATGGCATATGCCGGAAAACTAGAATTATTAAAACCATAACTTTCAGTACGATGTTTTAGCTATGGTTTCTTGTAGACAGCTTTACCGTAAATGGATTATTACAATTTAGTTATATTAAAGACGACAATTTTTCACATATCACAATAAAAGACAAAAAAGACAAAAATGACAATGCTGTACGCAGTGCGAACGTAATTTCCGACAGAAAGGAACTCACTGATAAACTGCTAAAATAAAAACATAGCGATTAAATTGAAACTTTCAGAGCTAAATATAAAAATGGTCTTGTACCATACATCGTACGGTTATTAGTCCCGGCGAATACGTAATAGAAGTATTACTAAAACTGAATTTTCAAGAAATTTCTCATGTGCTGATAATGCGCTTGTTCAAGTCGATCTCTAATGACCGGCAAACTAATGATGTCCGAGAACGGCTGATCTCCATGTCGACGATTTCCGTGAGGTGGAACGCTGATGGCACGAGCTCTCCCTTCGTACACACACTGCACCTGTATATTAAGGGCATACATATACAGTACGGTGAGTTATACGGCCGGGCACTGCAGTAATTTTAGTACAATTATTGTACGTTATTCTATAGTACTAAAATTACTGCATTCTATCGAAACAATAATTATTGTAATAAAACTATCTATAAATATTCTGTATTAATAATGCAAATTATTAACATAGAAAATCTACTTATGCATACATAAACGAAAGTTTCTGAATATGTCTGCCAAGCAAGGTTCATCGGGCCATTATTAAGAACTCATTAAAGATAGTACATTAAGTACAATAATAAAATTTCACGAGTTTTATGTACCGAAGACCGATGGGCAGGGCGCAGTACATTGCAATTTGCAATACAAAAAGTCTTGCTAAAACTTTTGGAAATGCGACTGTTAGCCGATTTCAAACCACTTCCTTGCAAAATTTTCTAATCGTACCGATTAAAAAATTTGCAATATGCAAGTTTCGAGCAATTGCTTAATGGAATAACCGATGCAAAAATAGGAACAGTTTCTTCGATTAACTGGCAGTTTATTACTCTAACGGGCACTAAATAACTATTGAATTACTGTAATTTCATGAAAATTATTCTCATGCAACAAACAAGTTAATTAGCGTCTTATTAGCTTAATATCTTACTATGTAGATCAGCCTGAATATTTACCGCTGTCACTCTTTCTCTAGTGGTGATTGTAACCTGTTCAGCACTTCGCGACGTCGTTGCAGCAACTACATGTATCTATCAAGCCCGCTAATGGGAATTGGGAGTCTAGAACGAGATAAAAATAACAGCAGTAATATTCACCATTCAACCTATTCCTAATTACCATACGTTTAAAGTTTAAGCTGCAACTTTACATAATTTAAACACTTCACAATATCGGTTTTTATCAATATTTGTTTTATAATCCATGTTGTATATCACACATCCGAACGCTTACCCAGTGGTCGTCCAAAATGTCCAGTATCGGTACATCTTCAAGCGTTACTCTTTTTCGACAGATTAACGCAAAAACAGTCAGTAATGTTTCGGAACGTACAACTAATAAAATTGTTCGTAGTTTGTTTGCAATTGAAGTGTCATCGTGTCGTTTGCGTAACAACGATGGTTGAAGGCAGAACAGTAATTTTATGTTCAGAATGATTAACGTTTGATGTCTGAATGGCAACTACCTAAACAATATGTTGTGTCTCTATGTGCACTGAACTTTGGTCCGGCGAAAGAGAAGGTCGATGCTGTTGCGAAACTGCACCGTTGCACGAAATAAGAGGCGCCTTATACAAATTTCATAAACATACGCACACACTCATAATACAAGTACAAATACAAGTACATGTGCCAGCTGCCTTTTTGCAAGCAACTGTTCTTATCATCGCATAATATTCAGTTTTCCAAACAACAGATAACCCAAACCTTTAATTATCAGTCATGTCAAATTTAACATAAGCAGTTAAAGACAACAATGAATAAGCGTTGGATCTAAGTCCTTTCTGTTTTCGATGAGTGCCATTTCTTTTTGTGCCGGTTATAGTAAGCCTGCACATGTAAACATTCATACAAGATTTATTAAAATTTGAGTGCTCATTTAACATGTATAGGTAAAACTTAAAAGCGGATGTCTTTCGGATTTAATAACGGGTGTTTTTCGGATTTTCAATGATCACATCACAGTCTTACGGTGTGCTTTTTTTATCACATCACACCGTGAGTGCCTATTACCGGGATATTTACCTGCATTTTTTAATTACGCAGCTGTGTTAAGAGCGGCGTCATTTTGTTCTGCTTTGTGTGGAAATGTTTGGGTGATTGTAATTTTTACCGTGACCTGTACCATGGCGTAAGGTACAGACGGTGCGAAATAAGCCCGATAGTAAAACAAAAGTTTTTACTACTTATCATTATTGCAGCGAACTTTGTCTGGGCGCCAACCGGTGTCCATTAGGCGATGGGGATTTTTGCATTACAGTATTAAACGTACACCGTCCGTGCCAAATGATTGCAAATCGAAACGCGGATGCAGTACTTCGTGAATCGGCGTGGTTTTGGACTTAGCACAATTTCCGAATTCATTCTTTTTGCAGCACCATTACGCATTAACTGCTGATCGAGCTATTCATGCCGGTGGGTGTAATTCTATGAGAAAATTAGTAAGGTCTTGTAACTCTGGTCCATGTACGGGTTTAAGTATTAGTTGCTAATAGTAATAATGCAACTTAATGCAGCTAATATTGCAACTGCAACTGATACCATCGCAGTTTTATTAATTTCTGCAAATTGTACAATGGAGGCACCGTCAATATTTTCTACTTATTTAATAACCGCTGTGCCACGTGTTTTCTGGCATATGCCATATTTTATTGCGTGCCAGAAGGATAACATACCAGGTTTTATCCCTTGCCATGCCAGTGGCAACGCCAGAGGCGCTTGCCAGTGCCAGGTTTTACACCCTGCCCTTGAATAACGACCTACGTATTTCTTACAGAGGCAGAAATATATTATAGGTCCTGTTCGATAAGCGGTAACCTCGAAAATAATTAGGAGCGTTAATTTTTGAGCGGACCGTGCCATTACAGACGATTATGCCTAGATGTCTTATTTTTCTTTTTATGTAGGGTCTGCGCATTGTGGAGGCTGTTTTTTCAGGAGCGTGAAGCAAACATGCACACTGTTCTCGACGTAAACCGTCTGCATTATAAAATACCGTATGATAGAGAATTCTCAGTGGAAAATCGGATTTTCGAGCAGAAACTGGTAGCGCTACTTAACAGCTCTCCTTCGCAGCACACTCGCAGCATGACCTTTACGGACGACGGGCAGTTTCGCCATCTTCTTAAAAACAGATACCACTACCGGCTGTCTTTACTGCATTGTACAAAACTGCTGAAACTGAAGGCTGTTCGCCTGCCGCTCATCATCATCAAGAACTACGGGGATGCCTGGCAAATAGGCAGACTCGCATTCTTGAGCCTCACCAGGAACGATCAGTCCGGGGAGTTTGAATGCAGGCAGCTGGCGAATCTGATGCCCATGTGTGACCAGCTGCTGCTCGTCAACTACACCGCCTCCATCCCGTCAGCAAAAAATTCACTACTTACCGCCCTCCATGGCTTTAATGTCGGCGTGCTAACCTGGCTGGAAGATGGACACAAGATTCAGGGGCCGGAGGAGACGTCAGCGCACCTGAACGTGCTTATTCCATTTCTGCGCTTCCGCCGCACGGAGTCAACAGAGGAACAGTGTCGACGCTTGGTCGCCTCCGTCAACGAGAACTGTCCAGCCGTTAGCCCGGACGTCTATGCAAAAGTGAGCGGTGTGCATGCGCGCTGGGTACGGACGCTGATTTATCCCGGCCAATGGACTGGCATCCGCATGTTCCTTGATCTGTGAGTAACCTGCACAAATATCCTTTTCTGTCGTATTTACGACGGTGTTTTGTTCTTCGACCAGGTTCAGTAGTGTTCGCCCTGACGGCCAACCACAGCGCTGGGATGAAGTGGATCTACGACAAATAGATGTGTCGCTGTTAAGTC
Source organism: Paramacrobiotus metropolitanus (assembly GCF_019649055.1). Classification (NCBI taxonomy): domain Eukaryota; kingdom Metazoa; phylum Tardigrada; class Eutardigrada; order Parachela; family Macrobiotidae; genus Paramacrobiotus; species Paramacrobiotus metropolitanus. Next base: position 16,188 of record NW_026570601.1, on the reverse strand, counting down.
CATTGGCCCTGCACATTCTCGATGGATACTTCGCAGACTGAGATCAACGTTGGCGTTGTAGTTATTCTGTGCAGAAGCCGATTTGTTTATTGATTGTCCAAGTCACTTCACTGTTATCGCTGCATCTTACTGCCCGACATGGCCGTTATGTACAGCTTTTATTTTTAAGTCTTTTCCTCTCTATGCAGTTGTCTGCTGGTTCTGCTGGCGCATTCTTAGTTAGGTATGTTAGCATTCTACATATTCTGCCTTCGCTAATCCCGTTTTATACCTTTTATTCGTGTTTTACAATCACATCTTCATTAACGAAAAGGGATGGCGGGTGGAAGGCAAAGTTCGACGATAGATTTAGCAAATCTGCTGAAATCGTCGAAGCATAATTGCTTCGAGGGTCTAAGGAGCAGTTCGATTCATAAACATGCCACGATAGCAGGCCCAATGTTCGCAAAAAGAAGCTTCATCGGCGTCGTGAACGACGACTCTCCGGCTGCTGGTGCAGACGGCTATGCAAAGGTCATGGGGGATGGCCGATGGGGTGCATGCACGGCCTGAAAAGCGTAAATGAATTTTTCCGGGAGCGGATCTCAGTTCATACACAGCGCGGAAATGGGCTAGATTCCGTACCAGAAAGCGGTGAAGTATTTTTGTTGTAGGTTGTAGGCGGTATTAAGTTCACCTGAGCACTGCTTTTTCCCGAACAGATACACTGTATGATACCAAATTGCTTTTTAGACAGACTGAGTGGTACAGAATAAACTCTCAGCAGGCGAACTCTGAATTTAGACCAAACATTTCCACTCTAAGGGACTAACTTCAACGGCTGGTATACGCGCAGCATAAAAACGTAAAAAAAGTCTTATATAAGAACACTAGAACAGGCACGTATCTTTTGTATCCATAAGTGCGGTTGACGCTATTAGACACCATAAACAAAGTGCAATATTCAGTCGGTACCATTTATCCATGTATACCAAGGGAATATCACTTTTACAGCAGTAACAAGTTAACAACAACCTTTTTACCAGTCAAACCACTGAAAAATATTACAAAGAAGGTATCTGCGTAGTCAGTGTGGGCTTCAGTCTTCGGTCCATCCGGCGAGGATGTGGATGGTCAAACGATTCAGCGTCGATACGTTGAGTTCCTTCAAATCCACGGCATCCCAACACTGCGCGCTGTCATCCACGTCAAAAGGACAAAACCTGTCAATACAGTGCAGATTTAAAAAAAATTATTTGCTTCCCGTCGGACCAAAACACCAGTCTTACAGCTTACAAAAGCGCCGTTAACGAAATTCAGAAGCCGGCGTCAACTTTAGTCACAGGAAAAAGGTTTTTGAGGTCTTTATTTAGAATCCTACGCATCATTCGGTGATTTCTCCGTTTGCAGTTTTTTATTCGGTTTACTACACTGCACTACCTTTCACTCCGTTAACTACCTTTTCGAGAAGTGGGAGGAAACTGTTACGTCTGTTTTTTTGCGACTATTGCGCATGTACTACATAAGGGCAGAATGAGGAATTTGCGGAGAAGAAATATCTTTCTAATTCGTACTCACAGTTTCAGGAACATGCGAATGCCGGTCCATTGGTCAGGATAGTCCAGCGTCTGCACCCAACGCCCATGCCGCTGCATTGCCTTTTCCAATACGCTTTCATTAACGGCCGGACAATGCTCGTTGACGGCGGCTAAAAAGCGTCTACACTGCGCAACGGCAGTCTCCTTACAGTGAAAGCGCAGGAACGGAAGTATCACGCTCGGTTGAACATCCATTTCCTCCCAGCGAACCGAATAGTCTCCCGGCCAAGGAGATGCAATGTTACGGAACAGGTGGCACAGTACTGGTTTGGTGTGGGCGGGATCGGAAGCGGTGTAGTTTATTAACACCAGTTCCTCACAAACCGCCATCAACCCCGAGAGCACCCGGCATTTCAGTGTGTTATGCTGACAACTCCCTTCCAGACCCAGCAGCGCGTGGCGCGGGAGCCACGCGTGATCGCGTCCATTCTTGGAAATTACCCTGCGCAGGCGGAGACCTTTAATCGACAATATAGCTGTAATAGTCCACATTAGATATGCAAAGGAACCCCGAGGTTGTGCACAACGAATTGGTCCATGTTCAATAAAGGCCACCGTTTGCGTGCCCGGGGCAACAGTATGGTCCAGCGCCATGGTAATTTTGTATTCCAGTTCGAATAGCTCCCCTTCCCAGTTGCGAGATCGCCGAAAATGATCCACCAGCGGGATATCGAAGACGATGTGCCGATGGGCTGTGTATCCCCGCAGAAGGCCATTCCATAGCGCTTGTACACTGAGGGAAAGCAAAGGCCAAATATTATTTCAAAAGATATTGCACACAACGAGATATTTATAACGAGCGAGTAGGTTGAAAACCTACAAAACCGGATAATGTAGTACCGATATTAATCTGACGTACCGGCTCGTTCGCAGTTGCGTAAGGACGTCCAAAGAGAGCAGAACACCCGCCAAAACTGGATGCGGAAGATCATTCAAGTTCAAGTTTCCGACATCCACGGCTACAATAACAACCCGTTAGCAACCAAAAGACTCAGTATCTAATCCCAGTCCAGGGAAAATGCTGGTAATTTGCAATACAAGTAGTTACGCCCTTTAAACCTACCCGTGGTACTCCAGTTACCAAACTTTAGCGCGCTGCTTATACCAACGGTGAGAGAGTCAAAGTCAACGAAGAAATTGTCGCCGTCGATATCCTGAACGTATCCCAGCCACCATTGGCCGGTGTCGCGCCGCACCAACACCGTGTTCCCGTAGTTCACTTCGCGCGCACCCGAATACAGCTGATTATAATAGCGTGATGTTGCATTCATGGTAAGAACTGACGATTTTAGTCACGTTTTCAGCGGCGTTGGTAAAAAACTAAAATCACGGGGAATTAAAATTATTGGAACTTCGGGCATCGAAAAACTCATGAAATTTGTTGCGACGACAAAGATCAGTGACGTTCTAGCCGGTTACAAAGCGCATTATGTATCTGTAGATCCGGTTGAGATTTTCACCCTCTGCTTTTCCGATTGTGTGGCCTGAATTGCAGCGTATACACTGTGCGGCGGTCAAAATGGTCTGTTGTTAATTGATTTTGGCCATCCTGGGGTAGCCTAAACCTAAAAACCCGGATGACGGATACGGTCTGAACCGAATCCATTTGCGGTAAAATTAGGCTGAAAAAAGACTTTCCATCCAAGGCGTAAATCGTGCTGCTGCGACTACTAGAAGTAATCTGAACACCGAATATGAACACGGATAGAAATCGTGTTCGTAAGCGCATCCGAGATCTGACTATGCATTCGGACCGAACCAGATATGGAAACGGTTGGGTATCGATGATTCCGGCCATCTACACTTCGGTTACGCTGATTATTTCGGCCACCACTCACATTCGACCACATTAAATTTAAGTTGAGTTTTACCAATATTAATTATTAATAATTAAAAATTTGCAAACATGCAGTCTAGTAAGAAGATTTCATGAATGCGTCAACGAATTGTTGCCAACTTTTATCTGTTTACATAAAATCTCATCAATACTTACTTTTGTTAGGAAAGAAGCCAACAAATAAAGCTAATATCTATAAATTAAGCGTGTTTATGGTTGCATAATGAAGCACAGCTAATAGTCAGCTATAATGTGTGTGACATGAGTTTTGTGTCTACTTGATAACACATCACTTAATACTCAAAAAAAGAAACAAAATAATTTGTTGGAACAGAACACAGATTACTCTCTTTTAAAAAGAAACTGGAAAGACTGGGAGCCTGTTGTAAATTGTAAGTAAACAGTTTACAATTCACAATAAAAACATTAAGTAACAACTTTGTGTCAAGTTGTAAAAGTCGAAATGTCATGTAGCCAAAACAAGGGTGGCCGAATATAGTGTGGACCGAAGTAACCAAGGCGAATTGTATGCTGCCGAAGTGATAACATAATTATGGCCGAAACAGCGCCGCCGAAGTGGTCAAGCAAGAACTACTTCATACCGGAAGTGCTCAACCGCCCTGGTCGGCGACTACCAGCTAACTAGCTGCACTCGATCCAACTGCTTTTAGATTTTCATATTGGTCGGTAGAGCTCGATGCGTATGCCTGTACGACTCGTACAAGTTTAATTTTTTAACGTAATTTCAATTGCGGTACCTCCAGTCAATCAAAAATCTGTTTTTTAATTGTGAAAAGGGTTTTTTAAAACTTCTTAGCCTCATAAAAAAGAGCAATGTTTTCTCTAAATAAATTCCAAGCGAACAGAATTCCATCAAAACATACAGAATCGACAGCAATCCGGAAACACGTTACGATTCAAAGCTTGAATTTCGTGCTTTACGGAAGGTTTACGAAACGAATAGGGCTATGACGTCTACAAAAGAGGCGGGGATTCGTATTCGGAACCGTATTCGTAGTGTTCAGATTGCTTTCTACTGTCTGTAACGAGACCAAAACGGAAACCATTCCACGAGTTTCGCGGCCAAACTGAACCAAAGGTTGTCGCCTGAAGGGTAATCTTATAATGACTAAATCACAAGACACGTCCGACCCGATACGAAGATAGCTTTTCACGACAGCTGACGACCATCGAGAGAACACACAACAACGGAAATAGGGTTCTTTGATTATTCCGTATGCAGTTTCATCAGCCTCCTGAGCCGGAGTCTTTCCACCCGCAATCGTTACCGTTTCGTGACCAAGGAACGGCGCAGTACTGATTAATCTTAGCGCAAATGGTCAATGTAGTGACCCTTTTCTAAGACGCAACAGATAACAAGCCTATGGGAAACTCTGACAAGCGCACCGTGATTTATTTATCTTTTGATAGGCTGGTCGCATAACGCGTTAAAATCTTAAATGAAGTTAATAATACAGTAAGCGTGGTTTCAGTGGTTTTTATTTCATCAGTAGATATCTTCGGTAACTACTCAGAAACTCATTTTCCTATTTTAAATGGTTATGATGGTGGATCTAGAAAGAATCCACGGACAGAGACAGAAACGGAATCTATCCTGTAGGGTGAGCAGTGTTGAACTACGAGTGGAAACGCAAGACACCCGACAATCAACTGCACACTTTATATTCCATTTATAGCACTAGCTAGCAGCAGAATGCGGGCAAAGACCAGCAGTTAGCGAACGACGATGGCTAGCAATGCAGAATCTACCAGATTGAAGATCTGGTAGATGAAGAAATTCAACATCAAAATACAGCAAAATACTTAGCACCCGCAGTGCGGGCGTACGGGGAGGCGTGCCTCCTCACATGGTATTCTGTAACTCAGCAGTGTTCTCCTGTAACTCCTGTCGCAGGCGTACCTTTTCTTATTGTGAGGAGGAGTGGCCTCCCCGTACAACAACTCAGCACCCGCACCAGTGCGGGTGCTGAGTTGTTTTGCTGTATTTTGATGTTAATTTTCTTCATCTACCAGATCTTCAATCTGGTATATTCTTCAATTGCTAGCCATCGTCGTCTGAGTAACTTGCTGTACTTTTGGCCCCGCAGCAGAATGCTGCGGGAGCATCTGTAGTGACATTATTGACATATGAATGGGATATAAAAGTGTGCAGTTGATTGTCGGGTGTCTTGCGTTTCCGCATAGCTCGTAGTATACAACACTGCTCACTACGCAGGATCCTGTCCGTCTGGATCACTGCCCTGGGCTCATCCCGAGTCCCACATAATATTATGATCGGGGCTTTCTTACCTACTCAAACTGCGCACCGCAGCCAGGTTGCCTCAACTTGCCTGCTACTCATGCACGCTCTGTCTCGACTCTCGCATGAGCAAATCATTTTTATTCGAAAACGAGTGAAAAATCCACCGAAGTCTTTTCTTGAATTTGTTCAAGACTTATTAAGAGATAGGGCTGCACTTTCTAAAGTGTTCACTGCTGTTGTCGGTTGAGTGGCCCATGAAACTATGATGGTTTGACCCGTTTGAGAGTAAATGTTTGTTTTTTCCATTGGCTGGCTGCCAATGAAAAATTACTGTTCTAAAACAACTATCAGCGTAGCGTTACATCCCTGTGGGTCTTCAGCCTAGTTTGTATTTGCGCGAAATCTATTTCAATTTTCCGTTCCGGGCTGGATTCCAAGTACTGTAAATCACATATATTTACAAGTTGAGAGGTGTTACCGTTCTATTACGGTGTTGTGCTGAGCCTGATTATTAAACGCCAGCTGGCAATCGTGGATCATCACCATGAATGGGACAGCACGATACTTTCGCCAGATGCACTCCGCTGTACGGGAGTTCAACTACGGGAACACGGTGCTGGTGCAGCGTGACAACGGCCGGTGGTGGCTAGGATACGTTCAGGATATCGACGGCGACAAATTTTTCATCGACTTCGACTCCACTGTCGTCCAGGCCGAATGGATTCACTCCAGTCAACTCTAGCCGCATCGTTTTCTACGCGGGAATATTACGTCCCATAAGGGCTGTGCGGTGCAGGTGGCGATGCGATTGGTAGATGATGGGCCCATGGTCTTCCGTTCCGGCACCGTCGTGGACTGTGTAGCCTGTGCGTTCTGCGTTGTACGCCTGGATAATAATGCCGACGATGTAACCGGTGATCGCATCGTGCACAGAAATCACTTGACGAAACAGCTCCCGTTATCCGAGGGTGGTGAGCCGAGTTTGTTCGGCCGGGTTAATGGGTTCCTGTACCGCAAGTACGTCATCCAGTTGAACGCGGCGCCTGTGCTGCATGACGCGATTACGCTTTTGAAGTTTGTGCCTGGAAAATGTCAGGTGGTGTTAGGCAGCAGCGACGGTGTGTGCGATGCCAGTTGTCAGTTTGTGCGTCGCGTTCATACGGATGCCATTATGTTCCGCTGTAAGGGGGTACATCAACCGATGAACGTTGAGTATAATCTGGATACTGGTTGTCGGGTATTTGTGCGAGCGGAGGCAATACGGTCACCTTCATTGGTGCGGAAATGCACGGTGACGCCGCCGGACGCAGTATGGTGTGGAAGGAGGATGGTCTGAAACGAGCATGTCAACAATACCTGGCCGAACTGGAATCGAAACCAGCAGAAACAGTTACCGAATATGACTCCAAAAACGGTATTTTGTATAAGGCGGAAGGGCACATACTGCTCTAAATTTCATCACGGCAGTTCAGTTTTTATGTTATATGAGTGCCTCTTATAAATCTTACGCAGTTGTCTCTTACTTTAAAAGACCTGATGGTTCAGACAGTTACAGGGTTGCTCTCATTTGCAGTTGGCGTTGAAGAAGCCAGTTTGGCCGACCTGTCACATCCGATCGTGGCGGGTCTGCATCGATGCTGCATCTGGATGTTGTTGCTCAACTGCGGATGAGCCGGTAAGTCGACCGTAAGTCAACCGTTATTAATCTGTTTTCAAGCTTTTTCCGTTCCTACCATGCCTGGTCCACAGTTATGATTAAGGTCCCCCACCGTTAGAGTTAGGAGCTACAGGGAGCGTCCGCGTTACGAAACGAGTTACGCTTTATAGTTTTGCCTCTGTCACGACTTCGTACTTTACTGCACAACCTCACAGCACACACTGACCGCACACAGCGTACCACAATTGGTAGCAACTAGCAACTATATGGTTGCTTACTTGCTACGTCACAGCCTCTAAGTTGAAACTCAAAAGCTTCAAAAAACTCTATGCTAAACAGTTAAAATGAGTGCTCGTGCCTGGCTTACTGATTTTTGTCTTGCTGCCTGTCAGGGTGGGTCCACTATGGGGCCTACTTCTATGCGAATACAAAGCCGATCAGCACATTGTTTTCGCTGTCCCTCCGCTTAGCACTGGCAGTCCCCGGAGTGTGACTGCGCAACATTACAACCTGATTACAAACTCATAACCATGTTGGACTGCAAGATTTCGCGTTTTACCCGAACGCTGGCCTTCCTGGAACGTAGCGAAAACTTTGCGGATAACACTCCGCTGTGGACTTCAACCACCTACAGAATGCTGATTACCAAGACGATTCTGCAGACCAAAGGTATTCGCCTGCAACGAATAATCATCAAGAACAGCGCTGAACATCACTCGGGTCCGAAATTTTCCAGCATGGGCGTGTGTGACCGGCAAAAATGTCCCCCCTGTCCCCCCGGACATTTTTGCCGTGTCCCCCCTGCCACCATCTCCAAAACGGTAACCCTTTGGTCAGAATCGTAACTTGGGGGACTTACAACAGAAAGCTGATTTTGAGGTCGATCGGTGACCTTTGAAAAACTGCCACCAGCGTTACCACAGCGTTACCAGTCCAGAACAGTTGAGGGACATCGGTCACCGAAAGACATTATTGCCAGAACGAAATTAGTGTCCGGCATGGGGACACTGCCGGAATTATTTACCAGTAATTTCGTTCCGGCAATATGTCCTTACGGACACTATTAATTTCGTTCCGGCAATAATGTCCCCCATGCCGGACACCAGTAATTTCGTTCCGGCAATAATGTCCCCCATGCCGGACACTATTAATTTCGTTCCGGCAATAATGTCCCCCATGCCGGACACTATTAATTTCGTTCCGGCAATAATGTACCATGCCGGTACCATTAATTCCGTTCCGGCAATAGTCCCCCATGCCGGACACTATTAATTCCGTTCCGGCAATAATGTCCCCCATGCCGGACACTATTAATTTCGTTCCGGCAATAATGTCACCCATGCCGGACACCATTAATTCCGTTCCGGCAATAATGTCCCCCATGCCGGACACTATTAATTTCGTTCTGGCAATAATGTCTTTTCGGTGACCGATGTCCCTCAACTGTTCTGGACTGGTAACGCTGTGGTAACGCTGGTGGCAGTTTTTCAAAGGTCACCGATCGACCTCAAAATCAGCTTTCTGTTGTAAGTCTCCCAAGTTACCATTCTGACCAAAGGGTTACCGTTTTGGAGATGGTGGCAGGGGGGACACGGCAAAAATGTCGGGGGGGACAGGGGGGACATTTTTGCCGGTCACAGGTGTGACGTGCGCACTATTCATCAGGTCGTGGCACCTGCAGAAGATTGGCTGGCAATGCTATTGGCAGTGTGCGATGAATTTGTGCTTATGAAGCACAGTGTTCCCGTCTGTTCCGTTGTCGAATCGCAACTGGTCCAACGGTTACACGATGGAGACACCTTCTGGCCGGGAAGTATGGCCCGCGACAGGGTCCGACCACAGACGGTGCTTGTCCCGTTAATGCGCTTCCGTAGCACGGATTCGGTCATGGAGCAGTGTCGACACTATTTTGCGGTGGTGAACGAGAATCTGCCGGTGGTGAGTCAGCGGGTGCAAGATAAGGCCGCAGTGGTACTGGCGCAATGGGTGTGGACGCTGACGCACCCGCGGCAGTGGTTCGGCATTGGCGCGTTGCTGCAACTGTGAGCATACTATTCATGGACTGTCAACGCATGCTTTTAATGAGCGTGTAGTGATTCGGTGTACTGTACAGGTTTTGCCCTTTCCGTCCAGACGGCAGTCTGCATCAATGGGATGGAGTGAAGGGGCGAGATATCGATGTATCGACGCTGAACCGGCTAACCATCCATGTATTGGCCGCATGCAAACAAGACTGACTGCCGACGCCGGTCTTCTTCGAGTTGGATATGCCTGTATTGGTGGACGCTTGGTTTGTCCTTTGTCTCCGTTTTATTGTCGCCTGTGCTAGAAGTTTAGGATCGCACTTATGAAAAGAGGGCTTATTGACAGTAGACACGATAGTTTCAAGCGCTGGTAGTTAAAATGTAAATATCAAAAACATCTTAAAATAAATTGCTGTTCATTCCTGGGCTTTGTGTTGGCAGTTGATATTTAATTTTGTTGTCTGTAAAAAAGTGGCGTATCGATGCGAATTTCCGCTGCGATATTCAGGCAATGCCGCAAGCCTGTAGATGTATACGGCCACCATGGACTGTCGTGCTCGTTTTCGGCCGGGAGACATGCACGACACGGTGCTTTGAACAGCATTGTGTGCCGATCATTGGTTTCGGCGGGCATTCCAGCAAAACTCGAATCTCGTGGCACATCCCATACGTCCGAACGTCGCCCTGACGGATGCACGACCTTTGCCTGGAAACGTGGTATCTGTCTGGCATGGGATGTCACCTGCGTCGACACTGTCGCCTCATCCCATATCAAGTCCACTTCCTCAGCTGCCGGATCCGCCGCGGCCCAAGCCGAAGACAAGAAAGCCAGACTCTATGCGAACCTCGTAGGCAGATACATTTTTGCAGCACTAGCCTTTGAAACCTTCGGGCCCTGGGGAAAATCGGCATCTGCTTTAATAAAGGAAATTGGCAAGCGGTTACAGCAACACACCGGGGAACCTCGCTCACACGAATTCTTACGTCAGCGTCTGTCGATCGAAATACAACGAGGCAACGCGGCTTCCGTGCTGGGAACGATGGAAGGAGTCGATAAATTAGAAGAAATTTTGTTATTGTAATTCTCTATTAATGTTGCCAATTCATGTATTCTAACTAGCTTGTGCTAATAAAGTGATTGTGGCCTCTTATCATGACCATGTAACCGCTGCACAATACACACAGGTTGACAGCGTCTCAACCGGATCTCTGTTTAGCCCAAGACCGGTCGAACTATTTCAGGCCTCAGTCTATTTCTCCTCCAGTCCATTGTAGACGTAACTAGAATACTCTCAGTCGAACTTAACTCTGAATGATTTTTCTACGTGTTCAGTGTAAAACTAAAGACACACGCCGAAACTAACAATTTTCATTGCTGCTTCAATGTCTGAAGCTTGAAAATCATTCATCAGCCTATTTGCGGAGCAGGTACTGTACATTGCGGCAACCAGACCTCGGTCAGTTTCTAGTGACCATGATCCCAGCATCACGGTACTATCGCCAGCTGTACTCGGGTGCGCGGAGGTGAACTACGGGAACACGGTGCTGGTGCAGCGCGACAACGACCAGTGGTGGGTGGGATACGTTCAGGATATTCTGGAACGAAGATGCCCTGAGACAAGCCTGTCAGGCTGATCTCGTGGAGCAGCCGTCAATGGAAGCGCTTAGCATGATCGTTAATAATTCCATCCTTCAGTTTGGTAAGCTAAAATAACATCGGCTCCTGATCGATGTTTAGCTTTAAACACCTGTATTCGCAAACGGACCGTATGACTATTATTGCAGGCGCCCATGCTGAAGACTGATGAATTAGTGACCTTTCGCATCCGGTCCTGGCGGGCGTTCTGCTCTGCTTAGATGTTGTTACTCAGCTACGATTGAGCCTGTACGTCAGTTGCACTAACCGGCTTAATATTTTGTCTTTACCCAAAGCATACACGATAATCGCGGATCAGCAGTTCAGCACTAACGGCGTTATCGCTACCGACTCAGGAACATAACTACCAGCATATTTAAGTACAGCATGAGTACAACCGTTTCTTCTTTAAGTTCCTTATCAGCTCAGCAACAGACTACAGAGTCTCAGCCTTACTTAATTTCTTGCTAATCCTTATCTTATTGGCCTTCAGTTTAACCGCGCTATGGTGTTTCCTACTGCGGGACTGCACCGCTCACCACCACATTGTCTTTTATATTCCGGCGCTAACTGCCGCCGCCAAAAGACCCCACAATTCCATAGAGAAATTCGGCGAACTGGAATACAGACTCGTCACGATACTGGACCGTCACGTATCCCCGGCTACGCGAATACTGGCCATTATTGAACATGGTTCAGTAGGTGCTGATCAGCATCAACGATCGCTTCTTTGGTTAATCTGGACCATAAACTGTGTGCTGTCGCACAAACGCATTCGCCTGCCCAGAGTAATCTCCAGAAACGGATGCGATAGCGCGTCAAACGATGGAGGGCCGCTGCTAAATTTAATCTCTACGGGAACTGTGGAGTTTCTCCACCGGAATGCCGCGCGCTGTCGGTGTTGATGGCAGTCTGCGAGGAGGTGCTGCTACTCAACTATACCGCCTCCGATCCGGCTGCCATCAAGCCTGTGGTAAGGTATCTTGGAGATACCTGTGGTAAGGTATCTCCATGGCCGGGAAACCGACCGTCGCACTCGAATGATACGGGGAACGTCCGACCGAATGTAGTCATCCCGTTCTTGCGTTTCCACGGCACCGAGACCACCACGGTGCAGTGTCGACGCTTTCTAGCTGCCGTCAACGACAATTGTCCGGCCGTTAGTGAGAGCACACTGGATAAGGTCAGGGCGCTGCATGGACGCTGGGTGCGGACGCTGCAGTATCCTGATCAGTGGGTCGGTATCCGGAGATTTCTCATGCTGTAAGACAGGAGTGCAAGTGTGACGTACGTACAGTACATGTTGTACGACGAGTTGATACAAGCGTTATGCTATGTCGCGAGATTATGATTGTGTTGATTGTTTCCTGTGCAATGTCCGCTTAGCAACAGCGTTTCTCTTATTGACCTAGCAACGTTATTTGTCATCAGTTGAGTTGTGGTCGTCTTCGAGTGAAAGCAGAATAAAAAGTGTAATACTGCAAAACACGACAGTAAGTACTAAAACGGGCCAGTGCCGTATATGACTGCGTTATATGTATACTCGTACACTGTGCTGACGGAAAGTGAAAGTAATAGTTCTTAACTATAACTTTAATCACACAAACAAGCAAGAATAACAATGAGATGGAAAGCAACAGAAAATGGTAGACCAACCGCTGGAATGATCGATATCATACACAGCAAAGCAAAACCTTATATCTCAGTGCAACCGTGTTGCAACGATTCTAGAAAGTTCGGTAACTTTCACGGTGACAATAAAACATGAGAACAATCTCTGATTGTTAAACGTTATGGCCGAAGCCATAATGTGCTCATCCATGCACACACACACGCAGTTAAACAAGCTGTAATAAAACGCATCATGCACAAACACAAGTTAAGCAATAAAGCTCATAAACAGAGTCGCCTTTCAAATGAGCGCTATGCGTATACCGGCGTGCTGGGTGATGATAAACACCCGTCGCTGTGGTTCCGAGCAGATGCAGAAGGTCGGTAACGTGTGGAGCCATCACAGTGAACCGACCGGTCAAGGATCGTGGAATTCTGAACGAAATTTTACCACGCTCAACTGTGAGCTAGAAGAGGTGACCTTGGAACAGGAGTGCGACGGCTGTCCAGTTCTGACGGTCACCGGAGAAGTCACCACTTCACGGAAGCAGGGATTCTCCATCCAGGGACCTCGGACATACGTCTGGAGCGACGTTGCCACCGGAAATCAGCCCTGCATGGTAAGCCGGCTTGGCCGGCGTAATGGCACTCTGTATCACCAGGATGAACCATTCCGCGTCCGCGATCACGCCAACCAATTGGATTTCATCCTTGGATCCCTCGAGACCCTTTGTGATGCGTCGCTCCCAGAAATGTACACCGTTATGGGCGAAGCGCGCAGGTGGTGGATGATTATGGCAAACCGATGACTTACCCTCGACCAACGCCATCCCCAGGCAGCACTACCGGAACGCCAAGTACGACAAGGCGACGGGCAAAACGAGCAGTGACTGCGACAACGTCCCGAACCACCAAACGCCCAGTTACCGTCCGTGTCGCGCCGTCGGTTATGCTGTCGCTGACCCAAGCGTGCCGCCCCACCTGCAGTACATGTCCGACACCATGTTGGCCAACGAAAACGAGTTAGCTGACCTGGACAACAACCACACACAGTTTCACACAGTTTAATTTAAGTACATTAATTTAAACTGTGTGAAAACACAGAACCAAATGGTTAAGTTTTAAGCGGAAATAGGATATTTTTACAAGTACACAGTCGTGTGCAAGTTTTGCCTTTTCGACGCCGATGACATTGGAAAGTGTTGGGATGCAGTGGATTTGAGGGAGCTCGATGTGTCCACGCTGAATCGCTTGACTATACACACCCTCACCGGATGGCACAAAGGCTAAAGCAAGCTTCAGTTGGCAAATGCCGCGTCTGAAACATGGTTCATAGTTTGGCTTGTAATAAATTTCCTGTTGCGGACGTTCTGATGATATTCCGGGATTTCAGGATTCGCTTCTTGCTGCCTTTGGATTTTCACAGCTTCTGTAACACTTTTTAGACTATTTCTTAGGTATGTTTGTAATGACTGATACATGGCTTAAAGTTTTTCCTCCGGTAAATAAAGTAATTGGTAACCTTTTTGTAGCGCTGTACATTGAAATTAGAAATTCACGAATTGTTGGCGTGTGCTACGTTGAGACAGTCGATAATCGGACCTTATTATTGTTATCCATGAGGCCATAAGTCATCGGCCAACTCCCACGGCGGTCTTAAGCGAGTTGTAGGCTGTCATTTAGGCCTCTAACAGGGGATGAACGGCTAGTTCACCCCTGTGCGCGAACAGAAACGGAAACTGAACGCCAACACTTCGCATTTTTATCTCTCACATACTACATCAGGCCACCGCAGCACCTTTGCCGAGGCCAAAGGAAAAGTATACTGCTCAGACGACGAAATCAAGCACTAGAAGAATCTACCAGATTGAAGATCTGGTAGATGGAGAAAACACCAGCAAAAGAAAGCAAAACAACCTAACAGCTACCAATGGCGACCTGGTACGACGTGTAGGAATCAAGATTGACGATGGCGATTGTTCGGGGACTGTTCGCATTCTGATGTCCACTGATGACATAGCCGAAACGTCGCGCGAGGTCCTGGATATCATGGCAGAAAAACATCCAGGTTCTCCCCTTCCTGACAAACCCAGAGTCACCGCACCAGCACCATCAGTTACAGCGGACGAGGTACGTCACGCAATCCTTAGTTTTCGACGCGGGTCCGCTGCAGGACCAGATGGCCTTTTACCTCAACACCTGCTGGATATGCTGGGGAAAGTTCAAGACGATGTCTCAGCGAGCTTTTGCAAAATCCTGGCCCAACTACTAGACATTATTATCCAAGGAGCTACCCCTGACTCCGTTCGTCCGTATTTTTTCGGTGCAAAACTCATCGCCTTGCGGAAAAAAGACGGTGGCTTGAGGCCTATCGCGGTCGGTAATACTCTTCGACGGTTAACGGCAAAAGTTGTATGCCGTCGCGTTAAAGAATGGTCGACAGCTGTCCTTTAGCCAAGTCAACTGGGTTTCGGTGTCAACGGGGGCGCCGAGGCAATCGTCCATTCCGCTCGGGAATTCTTGAGCAGCGAACCGGACCAGGTAAAAGTTCTTCTCAAGATAGACTTGAAGAACGCCTTCAACTGCATTTCCCGCGCCACCGTCATGGAAGTTGCGAGCGTTCATCTTCACGAATATGCAAATTATCTTTACGCCTGCTATGGCCATTATTCGGAACTGTACCTCGACGATGAAATTTTGTCCTCGCAGAGCGGCATCCACCAAGGCGATCCACTTGGTCCGCTGTTATTTTCTCTGGGAATTCTTCCTCTTACATCCGCGCTCAAAACAAGGTTTAACGCATGGTTTCTCCATGATGGTACACTTGGTGGGTGTGTCGAGACAGTAGGAGCTGACTTTCAAACCGTCAATGAAGCAGCACACGCAGCGGGGCTAAGTGTGAACATGTCCAAGTGTGAAATATTTGTCTGCGGAGGGACCTGCGACGAACGGGAAGCAGCTGTGAAAACCTTTTTGGAGCGTTTTCCAACCGTTTCAGTCGCTGCACCGGAAAACCTTTGTCTGTTGGGTGCTCCATTGATGAAGAATGGTATCACGTCAGCACGGCAGCACGTCAGAAAACGGAAGTTATGCGCCTAATTGCTAATCGTCTCGAACTGTTACCCAAACATCAAGCTTATTTTTTATTGAAGTGCAGTCTCAGTGCGCTAAAGGTTATTCACCTTTTACGTTGTTGCCCAACCTTCGAAGCACGAGACAGTCTCAGCGAGTTTGACGATGTCTTGAGACAGTCGTGGCAATCAGTCTGCAACGTGCGCATGGATGCATCCGCGTGGCGTCAAGCTTCCTTGCTAGTGCGCTGTGGTGGGCTCGGGATCCGACGGGTAGAAGAATTATCTTTGCCGGCCTATTTGGCCTCGATTCACGCTACCCAAGGGCTGGTTTCCCGACTACTGCCGCTTTCAGCAGGAGTTGACGTGACGGATCACGTGGCTCTTTGGAGGTACCTGTCCGACGATGCATCGCCTCCTTTACCCGAAAGCCGACACCTGCAACGCGCATGGGACACTCCGTACTGTTTGGCAGAGCAGGCAACCATGATGCACGAAGCTCTAGATGCCCC